>NC_092192.1:19408977-19516477 GCF_043641665.1 Enoplosus armatus | reverse complement strand
CCTTAATTCCTGCTGATTTAAGAGATCCAAATCATGAAATACTTTTTTACAACAATTTACTGAAATATGTATATATTTATGTACTTATTATTATTATTATTTAAAAAGGAATATTAACCACTTTGGGCCTAATTTAAAGCACTCTATCATCCAGACTGTTGTTGCTGTGAGTATCAGGAGACACAGTTTCTTGGGCAGCTTGCACAGTTTTCCTTCTACTTTGGACAAATTGCAATATGACTATGTATGGTTTCTCAAGAATGCGTATAATCAGCACAAACCAAGCCTGAGTGGACAGAGAAATGTCCTCTCGCTGCTTTTACAGTTTACTTTTCTCATATTCTTTTACATATTTTAATACAGTGGCACTATTGTGGCACTATTAACTATTAGGATGTTTTATTACACCTTATTATTTCACCCATGCTCATTTCAATACACTCAGGAGTTTTGCAGCAAGGCTGTACTTGGTCAGGAATGACCATTATCTTATTGTGGCTCATTTTAGCTAATGTTAGCACAAACTTAATGCCTAATTAATGAATACTGTTCAACATACTGACATGACTTCATCACTTTGCTGACTTTATTCTCTACTTTTGCTACAATTGCACTACATTTTAGCATTTTAGCATTTACCATTATCCTGTAATAGCACTTATTGCCACAGTGGCCACTGTTAGCTAGTATGCTATTGTCCGACGTGGGTGCAGTCAGTTAACTTGATTTTATTATATTGCAATTGGCTTATTTAATTTGAGAATTTCATATCAACTTAAATGATGTTAGCAATATTGTTCTTTTTCTTTGTTACATGGACTGACTAAGCTAACATGATGCATTAGCTCAACAACTAGCTTGTTGCTATTAGTAAATGACTAACGGAAGGAAATGGCTTGAAAAGTAAAATAATGTGTAAAACCTGCTGTAAAACAGACCAACTCTGAATCTCGTACTCTCTCCTGCACATGAGGACATCCTGTTTTGCCGGGCGGTGCATTCTCCAAAATCTTCTCCCTTGAACAACTTCAAATTAGTGGATGTTGCCATATTTATATGTGCCTCTGAAGAGGAATAAAACATTAAAGCCATGCGCACATGTTTAGGACAACGACAAATACAGATACTGATTCAAACCTCTCTGTTTTTACACCAAAAATATACTATTTACCAAAAAATAAGAACATTTATTTTGTCACATGTAAATGATTATTAGTTACATTTATTATATGATGGTTTACAGAACACAAGCAACACATCGTTTTGTAGATGGAGAGATACTGTATATTCACAAGATATAACACAATTATTTATGGATGTTTTCTTGCATTCTTGGGGTTTGTAGTATGTAACGTTGTCCCATTTATAATGTTGCTGAGCTGAAGTCTACAAAAATGTCTCCCATAGCCACATAATTAATAACTGATGGACTTCCTCCAGTATACCTCAATTAATTAACAAACAATCACATGTACAGTAAATATTTTAAAATTTTGGGGCAAAAAAGGAGACAGACAGATGGTTAAAAGCTTTGTTTTTCTTTGTTTATCAAATACAAAAACTGTGTACACTGTATTTTATATCATATATTTATTTATAAAGTGCTTAATAGGCATAGATACTTTATAGTATGTAATCATATACTGTCATATTAGTTATTTTGTATGTTGTTGGTGGTGGAGTATTCCTTCAGCAATGTGAAAGCTGTTATTTACATAATGTATACAAGTCCCAGGTTGGTACGCCCACGTCCTACCCATGGTGGAGATGGGAGTGTGGTTCTGCTGAAATCACGACAGTGAGCAGGTGACGCCAGCATCTTCAGAGTGGTCACAGTTGTGCACATTCCAGGATATATGGGAGCACTCCTGCAGGGAGGCCTCCGCACCGCTGCACTTGAGATTGTCCAGCAGGATTGTTCCTGTGCCGGGGCCGAAGAAAGCTTCTCCCCGTGCCGCCGTGGCCTCTCCGCAACCCAGTTGGCGACACACGACCTGAGCGTCGGGGAGGTCCCAAGCGTCATCGCACACCGTGCCCCATCCAGAATTTGAGTACATCTCCACCCGACCCTCACATTCGTGCTGGCCGTCAACCAGTCTCACCGTTCCTGCACAAACAAAGGAGAGTCATATAAATTCTTAGCTAGAGTCTTAGCTGTTTTTGAGATCCAGTCTAGAAATGGAAATGGGTTGATTTTGAGCTGGCTGAAGATATATCTAACCTACCTTCAGAGGGTTGTGTGGTGGTGGCGGGTATCCTTTCTGTTACTTTAAAGTCACGTCCATGTGCAATGTAGTATTCAAAAGCTAAGGGAAGCAGAGGAAAGCAGAAAAAACAAAGTGATGCATCAGGGAATATCAAGTCACAAAAGCAATAACAAGGCTCTCTTATAATTACTCTAGTTATCAATATAGGAAGCCTCTTGTTTGGCTCCACAATACAGAGATTTTGTTGTGATTTTGATGCTTGTATCCCTCATTGTCAAGCACAGATTATGTCCCCTTTGCCAACGACCTGCTAAAGGAAGAATTACTTGAGAGAACTGAATAAAAACCGCTGCCTTGAGAAACCAATGTATAATCATTTTTTTCCGATCAACCGGAAACCAAGGATGTGCTATCTAAGTAAAGAGGAGTCTGTATGTGCTTTTGATTTAGCCTCAAAGAAGGGAAATTTGGCCTGCAGGCATGCAGTGACGCTGATGTGCCTTGACTCATCCACTGTATTTTTTATGCTCTCTGAGCTGTCTCCTCCTCAGAGTACTACAGTCATGCATTGCAACAGGACAGCTCAGCAGGGCGGGCACAGATGACTGGATGAAAAGGAAGTATGAGCTCCCAGGGGAAGTGATGGCTTGCGATAGAGGTTTGTGATACAGACATTCCCTATGTTCAGTATTGTATATGTTCATGTCATAAAGGCATGCCCAATGGAGCCTGCTTTAGCCCCACATGATGTTAGAGAAGTCCAGTCAGGTCTTACGTGAACAGATAACTCCAGCATCCTCATGATGGCCACAGTTGTGCTGACCCCAGCCCAGGTGGAAGCACTGGGACAGCTCCGGTTCAAAGCCGCTACATTCCACGTTGTCCAGCAGGATCGGACCCAAACCGTACCCGAAGTAGGCCTGGGTCTTGGCCGCGATGGCCGGGCCACAGCCAAGCTGCCTACACACCACGTTGGCGTTGGGCATGTCCCAGTCATCATCACACACCGTCCCCCAAATATTTCTGTAGAAGACCTCCACGCGACCCTGGCAGCTACTGTTACCATTCATCACACGAATGGCTGGTTTGCCTGCACAGGAATCAATAGACAGGAAGATCATTGTAGAGTAGAAGTGCCTTTTCTGATCAAATCTATATGGCTGATCATTGCATAAAAGGCTATAATGTTGCCTGGTCAGTCCAAAATTGAAACCTACTGTCTTTGTGTTTACAAAGCAGGGATCAGTTTAATATTGTTACCTTTTGTCTGGGCAGTTGTGGTAACAGTCGTTGTAGTGGGTGGCTTGGTGACTGGAACTTTATCTGTTGCTGGAGGGAAAATGTAATATATGACAAAATGACTTGGTGGCTCAATACACCAGACTACCTACTACTGCACACTTTCGCCACCATATTTTGTGGCACTGTGGTGTAACACATTTAAAGCGGGGAGAAATGGCTCACCCTGTTGGTCATTTGGCAAAAGTGCACACTTTTTATTATGGAAAAAAAAATCCAGCTAAACCAATTGGACGTGTTGAGGCAAAGGAGTAATAATCAGTGTGTGCTTGCTTGCTTACAGATAAACATGTACTGTATGCTGTGTTCGTATACCTTCAGTGTTGTATGTTCCCCAGAGTCCTCTCTGGTTTTCTGTTGCCAGAGGAGGCACAGTAGTGGATCCTGAAGTGGGTAGAAATGGAAATTGAAATATACTTTTTACATGTACAGTACAACTTCTGCTATTATTACTAATATTGCTACTACTTGTTACTAACACAGATACCAATGCTAGACTACTTCCATTGTAAACTCTTCTTGTCCTCCTTATTCAATATCCCCCCGAGAATCAATAAATTACCATAAGATTTTAGCTTAACTACACCTCCACAGTACTAACTGACTAAATATTTCCACCATTAGTATTTCTTATTATCTCTAGTACAACCACTACTATTATCACAACTACTAACTTTACTATCATCATATAGACAGAAGAAATTACACAGTAAATGGTTGCTATAAGAAGTGGTTGTCATACGGTTTCTCTCTTGTGAGCATGTTAGCTGATATTAATAAGTACAACCTGCCAGAGCTGCTAGCATGGCTGTGGACTCTTAGTTTAGTTATTTGTTTGAATAATAAGAATAATTCCTGGTTTCCATCTGTTCGGCTTGTGTCAATGCAATAGTACCATAACTGAAAGCAGCGTACCAGTGCAGGTGACCCCAGCGTCCTCGTGATGGCCACAGTTGTGTTTGCCCCAGCCCAGGCTTTTGCATTTAGTCAGGTCCTGTTCGGTGCCGTAGCAGTTGACATTGTCCAGGAGAACCAGGCCGGTCCCGTAGCCAAAGTAGGAGTTGGTGTGTGCGTAGACGGCAGCACCGCAGCCTATCTGTTGGCACACCACCCGGGCATTGCTGAGGATCCAGTCATCATCACACACTGTCCCCCAGTTTCCCTGGTAGTAGATCTCTACCCGGCCCTGGCAGGGGTTCTGTCCATTCGCCAGGCGGATGGTGCCATCTCCTAAACCGAGAGGGAGAGGGAGGGATTTACAGGGACTGCCGTTGAATATCTTTCTCTACAGCATATTTTTTACTAGATTAATTGATAGTACGTGCTGATTTGGGGGGGTATCAGAGGACACTGTAACTGCTAGGATTTGTGCGTGAGTGTGTGTGAGACAGAAGAAATGACTAAGAGACATTGATACAGAGACAGGAGAAGGGTGTGGGCCTATACAATACATACTGTGGCTCCAGAAGAAAAAAAAAAACCCCACTGAAGCAGGAGAGTTAAGGTGAACATCAGATATTTCACTATGCACAGATGTTGTCATCTTATGCCTCGGCCCAGACAAAAACACACCTTTAACGGAGACAATGGACCCCGTCCAGCATTTCAAAATGCTCTGCACCTGAAAGGAAGCCGTGAATCGGGATGGCCTCACCGCATTCCCTGTGGGTTTTAAGGCCACCGGAGAAATAGCTGGACACGTCACTTGTTAACTGAATTTGATTCCTCTCTAGTCTCTCAAGGTCCTTTGGGGAATTAAGGGGAAACACAACAGGTCGGCCACAACAAAGGCAAAGCCAGTAAACAATAAGGACGGCCTGGAATTCAAGAGGTGTATTGTATGCTTTCCCTGAAGACGTCCAAAAAATACTTTCCACTGAACTGAAAAGCCTTTGATGCTGTCTCACATTGTGTAACAGTTTTGTATAACTGAAATAATACATCCCTTCAATTCAATTTCTGTTTTCTTAATAAACCTATTTTTTAATTAAGCCTGACTGTGTGCGCTGATTGCATGTGCATTCCTGCATTTTGGACTCACAATGGCCAAATAAGCCATCATTCATTATTTAATGAAACCTGCCCCTGCATTTTGTAGTAACATCTGGCATGCCACCTGTCTGCTAGATTTGGGTGTGTGTGTTTTTGATTTTGATCCTAGAGCATAAAAAAACAAAAAACATGCAATCAAACACAGAGAAAAGCTGGCCTGTTTAACTCAGTTTAATTAAGTTTAATTCATTTGAATATACAACTTATTTTCCTCTACAGTCAGTAGTAAGTTTTTTTAGCATTTTTTACATTTGCATTGGAATGAGATGTGAAATAACAGTCTGATCTGCTTATTTAGCATCTGTCCTTAAACCTTTATGCAAATCAGCCTGATGGCACGATTCCATTTTTGGAGGTGGACGTCTAATCTCATCAGTTGGCCAGATTAATGCCACATACACGTGTGGTTTGTGTTGTCAAATTAGAGTTTTTTTTTGTTTTTACTGAAAACAGCTCCCTGCTGTGGCCAAAAATGATGATATGGGAGCGTTGAGAGTGAACCAAAACAGTAAAGCTGAAGATGCTATAAAGCTCCATGGAGCTGAGGGGAGCTGCAGTTTTGGTTCCATTTCTCTGTGGATTTATCACTACTGTATGACACCTTTTACATACAAGTAGTTATGTAATCCATTGAAATACTGATTAGTGCAGCTTTAAATTTATACAGGAAAAAGGTTTCAGTTTATTGTTATTTCCCTGTAGTACTGTTGTTTCACTACCTGAGGGTTGTAGTTATACACATCTGGTTTACATAAGTATTTGTTTTTACATAGTTCCTAGTTTATTATCTTAAAATCATCTTATTTGTTCCTGGATTTTGGCCATTTGCCTTTATGCTGTTTAAAAAAAGACAAATTCATCCCTCTGACGTTTCAGGTTGGCAGAGGACCATTCTCATTTAGATAAAAGCAGGGAGTACTTACGTAAACCGGACTTCTCCCTAGGCGGTGTGGTGCGATCCTCCAAACCATTTGTCCCCACCACTGCTGGCTCTAGCAGCGAAATGAAAAGGAAGCGGGTATTTTAGTCACTTTGTCCTCTATTCTTTCCAGGTTTATGCATGAAGGGATGATTCACCACTACGTCAGCCAACTCAAAATGTATTAAGGCTTTACCTCTGCAGGTAACACCCACATCCTCATAGTGGTAACAGTTGTGGACGCCCCAGCCCAGACTATGGCACTGGCTGAGGTCTGTTTCACTTCCTCTGCAGTCCACATTATCCAGCAGGATGAGCCCTGTGCCTTGTCCAAACTGAGAGCTGCTGCCGACCGCCACTGCCACTCCGCAGCCCAGCTGCTGACACACCACATTGGCATCCACCATGTCCCAGTCGTCGTCACACACTGTGCCCCATGAGTCATTGTAGCGCACCTCCACTCTCCCCTCACACCTGTTACGTCCATTCACCAGTTGTACTTTGGAAAGATGAGCAGACAATATCTGTCAGATTCATTTTGCCGCCAGTGTTTAATCACAACTCCATTCTCTGTCTTTGAGTGACATGAGGATGTTCAGGTTGTTTGGTTACGATTGTGTCACCTCACTGAAAAATCCCATAAAAGCTCTTCTGTTTGAGGGACATTTTAACAACATGTTTGTATTTGAAAAAAAAAAAGAGAGAGAAGATGAGAAGACGGACTAGCATGGCTCTAATGTAATGACAGTTAATAGCAAGAAAAAATCCTTCGGAACACAATGAGCCACATGACTCCTTGGAAGTGAGTGAGATGGATGCAGGCGGGTGGGAGGTTACATAGCAAATAAGTGGGGATTAGGGAAACGGAGAGCTCGGAAAGTGACCTTGTTTAAAAAGCCCCAGGCACTGATCTACCTTCTGTACTCTCTCTTTCACTGACACACAGCACAGCCTGCCACTGATACGTTTTCATGGCGTGGCCTGGATGCAGACATATTTGTCTGAGAGTCAGGTGCGGAGGTGCTTACCTTGGTACTGCGTCCTCATGGGGGATTGCACGCCATTGGCTGAAACTGAAGGGAGGAGGGGATATGGAAGCGAGAGAGGGAGAGATTATTTGTTGAAAGGACCTTGGCCTTCCATAGTTACTGTACTCTATATCTACTATATCTATTTTCCTGTAACACTAGACACAGACTGAAACCACAACAGGAGGCCTGTTCAGACACCAGCCACAACAGAAATATGTTAGCCTGCTCCTTTAATTTGGGTTTTTAGCCATCCCAGCATTGCCATTCAAATTTGTACAGACATTCATGGCCCTCAGAGGATGAATCATTGTAAATTTGGTGATCCCCTGACTTTTCACCTACCACCACCATGAAGTTGACATTTGTGGTTTGAGTCAAATTTCTCTACAACTATTGGGTGGATTGCTATGAAATTTGGTCCACACACACATGTTCCCCACAAGATGAATTGTAACTTTGGTGATCCCCTATCAGCATGTCGACATTGTCATTGCGAGCATGTTGGCATTAGTATTTAGCTCAAGCGCAACCTCACAGAGCCTCTAGCATGGCTGCTGTTATTTTGAAAGTGAAACTCTTATCTGTGACGGGGGGAATACAACATCTAATCAAATTGTTCTCTCTATCATAGCACCTGTCTTTTGATGTTGGCCAAATTAATCAATTAAAACAGTCAATAAATATTCTTTATGCAAAACACAGAGGGTCCATGTAGATCTGAGCTGCCATCTGTGAGAGACATACAGTCACACTGAAAGTTTCTGGACCTGCGCAGAGGACAGTCTAACGCCTGAAGACTAATATCTCAGGTTTCAACAACTCACAAAGACACCAGAGAGATTTTTCTGACAAACACACCCAATGTAGGTCGATTCACAGGCTTCTCCCATTTGTTTGTGGCGTTGAAACATGTACAGTATGTATATATTAAACTACTTATTTTAGCTTCAGGTGCTGGTAATGCATCTGTTTACGGCCTCAGGTTACATTCTGGTTTATATACTGGGGAGACCCAGTTCTTATTGTAAGGAGGATCAGAAAGGTAAAATCAATAATAAATATTACTCACTGGATACAGCCCGTCTGCTTACTTTCATGTCTCCTGCAATTTGAATACAACAAAAATATTAGTAAGGCACACATTTATTTATCAAGAGACAAAACCAATAAGATGGTGTCGGCACATTGAATAATGCTCTCTATATATTTGTTGATCCATAATGTCCAGTGAGTGGAATTGATCCTGGCTCCCTTCGGAATAAGTGCAGGGCTTTCAGCCAGCTATCACTGGTAAACACAGGGCAGACAGTAACAGTGGACACAAAAGCACTCATCTACAGGGAGTTCGCTTGCAGGTACACCAGGTTCTTGAGCATTATCAACGTCCCAAACATGCGGTTAAACACACTGACACACAAGAAATCATCTCATGTGTCACATTCTCTTTCAGTCTACGGCAGTATTCCCTTGCAACCAACTCTTCAAATATGAAACGTAGCATCTCAAAAGGAATTTGCCGTAGTCTATGGACTGGAATGGCCAGCAAAAAGCATATTGAAGAGTTTAAAAAGCATGGGCATTTGTTTAATATTACAGTAGCGACAGTATGAAAAATGACCCCTTAAGGGAATGACATACTGTAATAAGCTGTTCTATCCGACACTTGCCAATGAGAACAAGTGCACTAAACTTTCATGGCCTATTACTTTTCCATATATAGTTCATTACATTGTTCCCCTTAACAAAGAGAATGCATCACAAATATCACTGTCCTTCGCTGTCCAATGTCCTTTAAATATACATTAAAACTTTTTTTTTTTCCTAATCACATGTAGTATTCTGTATGGCAGAAGGTGAACTCCTGATAGTCCACTGTAGTTTCTGGACAAATCCAACATGGCACCCCCGGTCTCACCCCCACCCACATACTCACCGAGTCGCAGCACACTGAAGGCCACCAAGACAAGGGATCCCAGCAGGGACACCAGGAGCCAGACGGCCGGGTTCCAGCACCTACATTCGCTCTCCACCACACGCTGGCCTCGCATGGCTGCCTAACTGACTATCCGCCTGCAACACACACACACACACACACACACACACACACACACTCACAGTTAGTCTCTCTCATCAAGCTTTTCAAAGTCCTGAGCTATTTGTGAGCACATCCCTAAATGTAGCAGACTAATGTAGTAGACACTTTTCTACTACTACAAAACAATCGCTACTTTTTGTCCTGGTTCGGAGTAGCCTAATTATAGTATTGGATTGTTTTCTCTGATGAGCCTGCAGCTGTTGGTGTAGTGCTGTAGTAGCTATTGATGGCAGTCTGAGGTCAGGCTTGGGAAATGTGCGGCTCAAAAAGAAATCGTTTCTAGACAGTCATGTGATGCACTTCATCCCCTATGGTCATAAGAGAGCTGCACGGATGTTCTCGTGGTATACTTCTCGGAGCAAACCAGAAACTGATTATAAACATAAAGTCACCCCAGTTGCCCAGACATGGGCTTGTGCCACCGAAAAGTGCTGCTGTTGCCAATGATACACCAGGAACACGGAGTCGTGTTACATCGCTGTTTTGTAAGCACAAAATGGCCGCCATGCACCAACCTGGCAGCAGGTAAGAGAGGCAGCAACAAGAGAATCAGTCTGTTCCACTGATGGTTAGAGCTGTGGAAGTTTAATTTCCAAGCATCATCAACAGCTGGGGACAGCTTGTGTTACAGACAGAGGCAGGCACCTGTGGCGTGGCTTTTGATAATCAGGGGGATTTTCCTTCAGACAGAGAATATTGGGATTCACTGCCAATCACTCAATAATCAGAGTTAGATAGTACTGTGGTCAGACACTGAATACCCTGCATTCTTCTCAAGTGAGAAACTGGGATGAATGAAATGTATCTAACACTGCAAGGGAATTCAAACACTTCAAGAAAATGTGCTGTAAGATAGTAAGGCATGCTGTCGTGTGATGTTATTGAAAAAAAAACATAAAAAGCCACATTTTTAACACACACTGCCAAAAGGAAAAGCAATGCAATATATTGTAACGTTTCTATGGGGAAGTTGGAATGATCCAAAGTTCAAAAGAAAATATCCCAGAAATGAATTGAACAGATAATTAGAGGCATGTTGTCATTAGGAGACCACAGTGTGTGGCTCGGCCTTGGGTTGTTTGTCTCTTCACTGATGCAGAATTCCCCCTGACCTTACACAGGAATGTGTATTAGGGGATGATGAGGGGAGAATTTGATATTGGCCCCTCGAGATAGTGGACATTCCGGGCCCAGGGGGCACAAAAAGACATTTCTGCTTTCTGTGGTCCCCATCGTCAGGCATAAACGCTGCTTCCTGCAATCTGTCACTAGAACCCTCCAAAACGCTTAGGCACCCGATGACACTGCAGGGGCGCCTCTCATCTCCTTGGAGAGCAGGAGGCAGGAGGGAGAAGGGGGGATGTTCAAATCTTGAGCCACTGTACTGTATAAATACAGTTATCTTCAGCTTGTGGAGGTAAATCTAACACACAACCTTTATGGGGCAATTGGTGACAAGAAAACAATTAACAGCAGCCATAGCAACAACTCTGGACAGTGCAGTCTTCATCCAGGTCTTGTCCTTTTTTCGCTGGACTGTGGCATTGTCTCAAAAGGTGCAGCGCAGAAGGCCAGAGGCTCACAGAGAGGTCATTGTGCATCCAATTGGGAGGTGGGGATTTTAACACCAGCACAGCGCTCGAGAACCACTGCTGTCTCATTTGCAGACTGTCCCAACAAACCACTCGAAACTCTGGGACAAATGGCTCAGTTATGAGGGTTGAAAAATAATCTAGTCCCCAATGTTATGTTTTTCAATACTCCATTCATAGTAGGATGTAGCGCAGATCCGCTGGGGAATAATGTTGCCTTTTGTGTCGGCTCTGCTTCCCCTCCCTTCTCACTTCCCTGTGCTGAGAAATAGCTGAAAGATCTCGGCCCCACAAAAATACCCCTTAATGTCTGAGATAAACCAGAGAATAATACTGTCAGTCTCTTTAACTGAGACAATCCTATGCCAGTTAAACAGAGAATAAATGCATTTGTCAGCACGTATGTCTGAACATAACCTTTTATGAGCAATATCCTTTTTCTGCAAAGTCTATTTAGTTTTTTTCAGGAATGTGACAACAACTAACAGAAGAGTACATCTTGTTGAAAATATGGAAATGTCTTTGTTCAATAACAGAATTTAAGGTAATAATTCACAGAATCTGAGCATGTTTGACATTGTATGATCATTGTATGACAAATATCAGCCTTGCAATGACACTGTAGACTCTGTCCCTTCACATTATGATGAATGTGCAATTGTAGAGAAAACAACTTAAATGGCTAGAAAAGCTAGATTTAAAGACACAAGCATCCACTGATATTGTCACAGAGCCGGGTTCATGTTGAAATTGATCATTATAATCAAATTTAATAAAGCAAAAAACAACAACTCATATTTCATTTTTAAAAAATGATACATACCTGTTGTGAAAGTATTTATCTTCACAATAAAAAAACTCAATCAAAATAAAATAGGTTTCCTCCCCAAAAAAGGCACTCAAAAAATGTCCTCAGAGCTCAAATAGCAGGCAGCTTAATTCCACAAGTCACAAAGAAAACACAGAAACTTTGTGTAGAAATGGAGGCAGGACACTCCAGGTGTTTCATCTCCTTCACCCCGCTTGACTATAAGTACCTGGCTTCAGTGACAGAGATTACGTAAAACAATAAATACCAGAGCATTGTATGTTAATATTCTAACGCCCTGTACCTGTCTATGCTTAAAAGAAGCGGGAGGGGCAAAAAAAAAAAAAGACAAAGACAATGAAAGCTAACCCTTCACTGGTACCCCTGCATCTCCAGTTTCAGGTAGCGCTCACGGAAGGTGCGGTCCTGCTCATCTCTGCACACACTCGCAGAGGAAGACCAGGCTGTGGCTCAGGGTCCTGTGTCTGTGTGTGTGTGTGTGTGTGTGTGTGTGTGTGTGTGTGTGTGTGTCTGTGTGCATAAGGACTCTCCCACACAGAGGTAGTCTAGAGCAAAAGACGATTAAGAGGCAATGAAAGTTACAAATCAGAACGTTGTGCACAGTAGTTCCTGGAGAGTTTTGGAGGTTTTAGAAATCCTCCAGTCCTCCTTTAGTCCCACAGAAAACTGATGAGTGACGAGTAATACTGGATCCACCACAGTGGAGTGAAAAGACAAGGCAAACCAAACATGAACACCTTGGCTGCTTAATAATGCAGCTTTAAACTGCTTTTTGTTTTAATCAAAATATTATGACCTGTGGGTTGTCAGCTTTTGACCTTTGAAGGTTCCCGCAGCACCTCCAAAATTGTTATAATCTTCATGTGTCACCAACATGATCTCAACCTCAGCACAGCACATCCCCTGAAAGACACATTACTCCTCAAATTCCTTATTCCATGAATTCCTGCTCTCCATCTTGTACAAAAATTCTCTCCTTTGAGCAAGAAGGAAGTGTTATTTCAGGCATACAACATATTCTATTATAGTTCTTTCAATTGCATGGCATCTTACAATGAAAAGCCCGGGGCCTCTCTGAATTGTTCAGCGGACTAATAGCGATTGCTTCCGAACACTAATCCTTCCTGAGCCGTGGAGAAACGTGCAAGCTGCCCATGGCCATTGACAGGCTTTTCAGGGACCAATTCAGGGCTCCTTCCTGCGGTGTCACCCGAAACAGCGGTTGATCCAAAACACGGGGATTCTGTTTCACCAAGCTAATTTTCTGAACCTCCAGGATAGGATTGAGAAAGCACCACACAGCCAAAGTTACCTTGTCTTGCCTCGAAAACACGTTTTGCTTTTTGTGTGTCTGCACCTTCTTTTTCTTTACCGAAGAACTGGTGAAGCTGCTGACTAGTCAACAGTAAACATGTTTTTTATTTTCTATTTTTAAGGTGGGAAGCTAACAAATATGAATATGTGTGTGGTTTTGAATCAATCCGTGTGTTTCCTTGGCAAACTTGTTTGAGTGTAGCGCTGACAGTAGCCTAGTTAAGCCTGTAAACATACCAACCATTACACCACATTACTTAATCATTGAGCTATTAGCTTCAACTACTTTACTACTTTTTTAATTTTTACTTTAATCCTAAATGACCAAATTTCTTGATCACTTTGGGGCCGCGTAAACCAGCTGTGAACACTGACATATTATCACCTTGTAAAATTGTTATAGCAAACGTGTTAGCAAACAGTGGCCCCTCCAGGAGACACTGAGCAACATCAGCATTCATGCGGAGTCATGTTTGTCACTTTTTTTAGCTCTGTTTTTGGTCTCTACCAACGTCTGAGGGTAAAGTCTGGCTCTTTAGCTGCTAAATGCCTCGTTATATTCAGTTGCTAACTTTATCTGCTGTGTGGTGCTGAGCAGGTAGTGTACAGTGGGTTTAGCAGAGTTTTTTTTCCCCCACTGAAAACAGCTGCCTGCTGCCTCAAGGAAACGCCACTGACGAGAACGCTGAAAATGAATCCAAACGAATCAAAAAGTTGCGGGCCATGACCCCAAAAGAATGAGCTGAGAAATGGATTTCGTAGAGCTGAGGGGAACGGTGATAATTCTCTATTGGTTTGTAACTACGAGTGACCCCTCCCACATAATATAAATGAAAATACTGATTACAGCCAGTTATATAAAATGAACCTTCATTCATTCTGCACCTGGAAAATAAGTGTTTGTGGCCACCTGATGAATGTAGGTCTCTCTTTTAGCAAATACTCTCTTTAAAGATGTGTCCCTTCAAGAAATATTCACTGTACCACACTCTGAAAGCAGCCACTTGATTCTTATCGACAGCCAGGCAGAACACTAACTGTGAAGAAAAAAGATTCTGTGCATTATAATCTGCCCCAAAGGTGCTAATGTATGTATAAGAAAGAGCAAGAAAGTGTTTCCCTTCTTTATGACTTCTCTCTCTTCTAAATAACAATATGTAACAACATGAAAACGTTGCTGGTCTATTAGATCCACAGTAACCACAACTGATATCATTTTCGTTGTTGCCGACTTTCTCCTTTGCTGTCTCCTAGCTTTTAAAACTACACATGCGGCACGCAGTCACAGTTCATGTGTAATCTACAGGTGACGCCCCCATCCCAGTTAGTGACAGCATGTGTTGAAGGGTTCAGGTGTTTCTGGACGCTTCCATACACATATGACAAGGATTCCCAGCTGTGCTAAGAGAGCTGATCGGTTAGCTATAGTGCAAGCCTGACCTGGCTGATCTATGGCTGTGACTGTGAGTGTAAAAGCCCCCCCTGTCTTTTTAAGTGCTTTGAAAGGGACTCTTGTGGGACCAGCTCATGTTAGCTTCATGGACCCACAGTGACAGTTAAAGCTAGATTCCTAACCTGTAAGAATTTGATATATTTTTTTGCAAATACGTACGATGAGCTCAGATGTTTGTGCCCGTCTATTCTACAGTTAATAGAGCTAAGATGGAAAGAGGAAACAAAGCCACCACAAACAAAAGGCCTGAAGGAAGAAAGGGCTCAAGGAAGACACGTCACGTCATCTCCCAGTTGAATTTCCGAACAGAGACACACGCAATGTGGGCAGACGGGCCATTCTCATGTGGGGATGGTGAAGTTTCTGGAATAGATGTCTTGTAAGTGTGTTGGTGATTTGGCGAGGTCAGCTATTGTACATGTTCTTGGAGTCTATTTTACATAACTGCCATAATGCATACTGTAAGGAGTAGCAAGTTCATACATCACCTCGGGTTATATGTCATGGTGTCAAGCTCTCACAAAGATATGGGTAATCTAAACGCTTTTGTTCCCTAGTTACGAGGGTCTTGAATTTGAACTTGACACAAGTAGTGCAGTGTGACATCCTGGTACCTTTGTCTTGGATAACTCCTTTAAGTGGGCCATGAAGACAGGACGTATTCTGTGTCGCAGGTGGTGAAAACTGTGACACAGTTCTCAAAAAATAATGCACACGTCAAGACTTTAAGATTTCAGTCCTTTACTGCCATGTAAATCCTAAATTCCTTAATTACAAATGTAGGACAGCAGTGAGTTGTATGTATATATAAATATGGGCTCAATAAATAAACTTGATCTGACTTGATCTGGATGTTTGTTTTGAAGATTTCAGTAACACAATGTGGTATATTACATAACCTGCGGGGTATTATGTTTAAGGTAAGGAAATAGCAGTGTTGTGCAAAATGATCGTCTGAAGCCCTATGTCCCACACAGATAGTGCAGCATATAGTGCCAACGCACGACAGGATGCACACTCGTGATGAAAAAGGAGATCCAAAAGTCTTGGAAATTGGAAAGACTGTAATACAGCACTATACCTGCCTCCGGTCATTTGGCTTTGTGTGACTGAAAACAATATACTTGAAATACTGTTTCGGTACAAATTACAGAACATAATACATCATGTAGATTCACAGCTGGTATAAAAAAAAAGAAGACACAAAGTTACAAAAGACACTTTATTCTTGCAAAAGATCAGATTATAGCAGATGAAACTACAAAGAATAAGGAAAGGAGGCGGCGAGCATCACACATGTTTAGGCAAATATATAATGTCGTGATGCTTCTCACAGTCTATATTCAGAATGTGCACTGGTGGCTGTCACATTATGAAATGCACAGAGAGATTTACAGAAATGAGTCAGGGCACGCAAATGGGGATTCACAGATGGTATCATGCTGAGTTGTGTCCAGAAATACAGAAACCATATGTGCCAGAACATATTGTACATCTGTGCATGGCCTCAGATCAATGTGTCCAAAGATACATAGGTGAATACTGCACGTACATGTCACAGTCAAGGCAGACGTGCAGTCCAGAGCAGCCCAGAACACAGAAACAAGGTACTTATCTATTTGCAGGGAGGTCATGTCGCTGTTGGAAGCAAACTGTGTTAAATGATTAAGGAGATACAGCAGCAGGCATTGGGATTTATTTTGCAGTGCATGTGCTCTCCCTCTCTCTCTGTTCCTGCCTCTTCCCAACAGTCTGCCACACGTGAGCAGACAGAGATGGAAATGAGAGAGGGAGCGGCCCAAGGACACCCTGATAACACAGAGTGGTATGCTGAATCTCTCTGTCTCTCTCTGTCTCTCTCTCTCTGTCTGTCTCTGTCTGTCTGTCTCTGTCTCTTTCGCCCTCACAATGAACACAAACCATTGGAGATGCTCTCACCTAATGCGCTTGCACCGCTGATGTAAAACAAACAATGCTGCAAGAATACAGCGTAAGAATACAGGCTCATTCTCCGCCTATACAAATGCCACCCAGTGGTCAGACGTGGCAATGCTCTGTCTCTTTGATGGATTTTTGGCAACATGATATTGAAAAGGTATGTACATACCTTTGAGGATTTAAACATTTCAATATCATTGCCTTTGCCAAATAATGAAATCTCAGGAAGCATTTTATCAAGGTCCCAGGGATCATATTAAACAGTGCATTCCTGTTGATTATATCCTCACGTGCAGAAAAAAAAAGTGAGATATAACATTGGGATGACTGTAATAGTAGCAACCGCACATTAGATGGCATGCATATTGTGAAATGAAGCTCTACCAGGCTAATAAGCTGTTGTGACAAAATAGAACTGTGGCCAGAATGTAAGCACAAAAGCATGAAGGATTCAATTCCTGATAAAAGGAAATGTAAGATGGTACATATGGTCCTCACCCATCAGATCAGGTAACATAAAGTGATGAGAAATCAGGGCTATGGGAAAAAAAAAACAAGGAGCCATGCCAGCACTGTCTCCCACCACCAACAGACTCTCCCTCCCCAGTCCCTGTTTGTCCTTCCCTGCCTCCTCATTAGCCACTTGTTCCTTGTTTCCTAATTAGCCTTCCTTGGTGTATTTAGACCCTGGGCTTGTTTCCTCTGTCTAGCTGACTGCTAAACCCCACTGTCATCCTGTTTCCTGTCTTAGTACCAAAGTGTTTTTTTTTTTGTTTTGTTTTTTTTTCATCACATCCTGTGTGCCTGCCAGTAGTCTCCACGAGCTTGACTTTGAACATTGATTTAGTAAACTTATTTTCAGCCCAATCTGCTGTGTTCTGTGTCTGCTGCTTCCCTCCTTCCTGTTTGCCAGTTATCCAAAACTGTGACACAAGGGACGTTTTGTGACTGCTTTGAAACACATGCACACACACACACACACACACACACACACACACATATCATAGGTATTCCTCTGCCATTAAACACTGCGCAGACACCTGAAAAAATAAAATTATAGGTAAGAGATGACAAATGAAAACAATCGAAGGTTTAGTGTTTATACTGCAATGTATGGGAAATGTGGTTTCTACCGAATAGGCCCTATTCACAGCAGACATTTTGACTTGTTATAGTAAGAAAAGCACTAGTGTTAACAACATTAACGATGGCTTCGTTCAAGTGTCCAAGTAACTCATGATAGTGTGACTGTGAGCCAGGACGCAAAATACCTGGACCCTGAAACTGAAGCAGCATCATTCATTTTATCATTTACACCTGAGCTTTTCCTCCTGTGTCGCTGGTGAAAAAGGAATTTTTGCAGATCGGCCTACTGGATGTAATTTTGGACATACTGGTTCTATAAAATCAGATAAGTCATAACATTGGACATTGTTTTCAAGAAAACATACTGTAGCAGATTCATGAAATTGTGTTTTTGTCCAGAAGATACCAGTGACATAACATATAATTCTTCCTCCCAGAGGACATAATTATACCGGTTTCATAAGACTGGATTCTTCTTCACAGCACATCAATATACAGATCTATTTAGCCTTGACAGAAAAGAAAATAATGCAGGTTGTGTATGGCCATCGGTCCGCTGACTTGACCATCAGTTAGTACTTAAGGAGCATTAGGAGAATGCTTTGTATTAAAATATAGTTCAAATAATTACCCCTTTTTCGGTGGTGAAAGAAGTACTCAGATCTGTTATGTAAATTTGAAAAGTACAAAAGTATTTGCATCAAAATATAATCAAAGTATCAAAAGTATTCGTTATGCAGAATGGCCCATTTCAGAATAATGTATATTATATTATAGGATTATAATCATTAATAGATTAATATATGTATCACTTTAATTTTGCAGCTGGTAAATGTGGGGCTACTTTAAATGTCTTTGTATATGTTACTGCTGTGTAGCTTAATCAATAACAATATGTCACATTTTATTCATTGATAATATTTTGTATTATGTAGTGGAGTAAAAAGTACAATATCAGTATCAGTAATATACAATATGATGTATAATATGAAATGTAGTGAAGTAGAGGTATAAAGTAGCAAAAAATAGAATTATTCAAGTAAAGTAAAAGTACCTCAAAAGTGTACATGCAGACGGCCCTTTTAACAATTAATTAAAAAATGATCCAATACAATGAGCCCTCTAACAGCCCTGCACCAGCAGCCTGTGGCCACTAGTGGTCACCCAGCTCACACAAGTTGGTTGGACTCAATGATTATGTTGCTTTCAGTGATTGTCGGAAATACTGCAATTACTAAAAAAACGCACATGAACTCAACAAATCTGTGAATGCACACAAGAAAGGCGGAACTTTCTATATTAACAAGGAAGTTTAGGAGTAGAAGAATATGCAATTAGAAGTAATGGCAGGGATATAAACAATGACACCGGAGAGATGAATAACTGAAAACTTTACAATACACATTACTCTCCTCGTTCTGTTGTTGTAGGACAATGCGAATCCATCGCGCTTGACTTTCAAAGTTCACATGAAAAATGTATTTATTTTGGTATTCCTAATCAAGGATTTAAATGTTTGCCTTTTAATTAGGAGACAAGGGCGAAGCGCCCCTGAAGGCAGCACTGTTCCTGGACGGGCCAGCAGAGTGACGCCGGACACGGACTGTGTGTGACACTGGTGCCTGACAGATAAACAAACCCCCTCCTGCATGGCTCTGTGGACCTTTAACAACTTACGTTATCAGTCTCAGTATTGCTAGACAGCGCCTTTTAATGCCGACCAAGGTACCTCGGTTGAGAGAGGATAACTCCATTGATGAAAAGTGAAATATAAGAGTTGAGTCTGCTGAGAGGTGAGTTTGATACAAGTTGTGGCTGGAAAACTTAACGGTTAGCTAACCCTGGCTAACAAGACGTAGTAGCTAGTATTCAGGACTTCTTTCAGCTCCAGTATACTACAGACTGTTATTCACGTTATTAAATAGCGTTACCTACATTAGCATCAGGTACCTGACCACATAGTAGTTTGCTAAATTAAGCTAGTTAATTAGCCATTGACCGAAGTCCCATTCTCTGTAATATGAGCCGTATCTCAGCGCCCATATGGGCACCGCTAAGTTGAGCTAGTGATGGGTAAAACTGGCTACAGCAAAGATAGCTAACGGTGCGGAGCTGGTCGCGCTTTTCAGTGGAAGTTCACCAGTTCACTTGTTGCATCCCCTGCTAACTCTTCATAAGCATAAGCTCCATTAATGGTATCTCGTGCTGAGTAAATATAGAATTGTTTGTTTTTATGTTGTCATCTGCTTAAAGGTTGTGAGTGCTACCATACATCTGCATGATGTGGACATCAGTTCATTAAGCCTGGTGTAGATAGAACATATTAATACAATATATCATCATTTGCTCGGTAAGGCTTGGCACAGCGAGCTACAGTATTGCCACAGATTTCTTTGCTCCTCACTGCGTAGAGGGGGTTTCCAGAGGCACATTATTTCTCCATTTATAACAAAAATCACAAGTTTTCTTGCTTTCCTAAAGCTGTTCAGAGTGCTACCCTCTCTTTTCTTCCTGAATTCTCCCTCTAACAGAGAGGACCAAAAGTGCAGTCATCCCCTGTGCTTTCTCCATGCTGGAAACATTGCATTTCTTGTTACTACATTCATCTAAAGCAGTTGATAAGACCTGACCATTTCTTCAATTCTCTCACATCCTCCACTGTCTCATATTTCTAGTGACCTGGTGTGATAATTGCATGCAGCATGTCTGATAACCACCCATCACCCACCTGCACCTCCTCTCTGTTCCGATGCATGGCCCTTCTTCAGAAATGAAAAGGTCCCACCGCTTCTTGCATGTTGTGCTGTGAATGTGGCGTCATGAGGAAAGACAGGGATAACCCTCTGGCACTGTCATCCAAGAAACCATGCCAGGGCCAGGCAGACTACGGACGAGAGCTAGAGAGGCTGCATGCTGATTTGGAAGCAGAGAAGAAGCGAACACGGCGGGACCGTGGACACCTCTGTGTGGCGCTTAGGCACCTGCGGGAAGAAGCGGAGAGGGAACAGCAGAGGGCTGTGAGGGAGCTGATGGTCAGGCGAGGGTGTCAAAAGGACAGGCACTCGAACAGACACTGGCGTCTGCTGGCTAAGGAGGTGAAAATTAAAGACAGCGGACGATACACTGCGGTTGATTCCACAGCGAAAGAGGCTTTTTGTTTTGGAGAAACGTATACAAAGCTGGAGCAGTTGCTGCTGACGCTGTATGAGAAGATAAATGGTGAGCAGGCAGTCTATAAATTGCATCACAGGGAGGAATTGGAGCTAGAAAAGGCCATCTTCCTCTGCCACCTGCTAGAGGCCCATGGAAGACTGGTGCAGGGGAGGCAGAGAGCAGGACACCCCAGCTACATTTGTAAAAGTCTCTCAAGAAAGCCAACTCAGGAAGACAGCAGGAACTCCTGTCAGACAAAGCCTCTCCTGACCTACTCTCGGGCTTCACTACAGAGTTCCCAGTGTGCCTCCCCCTTACCTAAGAAGAAAACCAAACCAGATCGGCGAAAGCAGTCTTTAGGGAGGGCCCCCAGTGCAGCTGACCCCTGCACCGCTGCTGCAGTTGTGGACACCTGTCGGAGCAGCTCTCTGAAAAATTGTCACCCTCACAACGCTCCCCATGCAGGCTGGGACAACCAGCCCCCCCACTGCGAGTCCTCTGGGTCAGGCATGTCATCGCCCTCCAAATGCATGGACAGAAACATGGAGGTAAGCTATTTCATATTTGCAAATTCCACACGTGGCTCCAAAATTTAATAGAATGTGTCCAAGTGAATAAATAAGTAAAGTACGGTTAGCATATGTTTTGTCAAGTGAGGAGTTGTATTAACAACTGAGTCCATAATATATACAAACCAGCCGAGGCTTAAACCATTTATGGTTTATGATTTTGCATATGAATAATAATTCCCTCCTATCTGAGCTGAGCTTACTGTGTGGTGTTCTTCTCAGGCACCACAATTTTGTAAAGGCAGCAGTGTTGTGTAGTCAGCAGCAGTAAGATGGAGAACGAAACAACCAACAAGTAGCATTTTCATTTGCAGTTGCAAATTTACAATTTATTTTATTTTTTGGAGCAATTAGATTAGAAAGGAGATTCAAACACTAGCTTATGTTGTAGCCTTTAGCCTTAGACTTTTTTATTGTATTGTATAGTGTAAATTACATTTCTGTTGTCAGAGACAGAGAATTTTGCAGGGTGTGAGGAGAGAGGGGGGTTAGCGAGCGTGGGTGGATCTTGTTGGAGTGGCAGAAGTGGGTCAATGTGCTTCCATCTCTTAAATTTCAGTTTGAAGTTTTCATAGAGAGGAAATTGAATAATTAATCAAAGCCTCAACTGTGTCTAAACAGCAGTGCCCGCTTGCCCTTACAGTTGTTTCATGTGCATTGCACAGCCCAGCTAAGGCATCACCTTTGTTATCATAGCAACTGGCATCAGGGTGAAGAAATGGGATTCCCTTTTTAATGGACTGGCTCCCGCGTGTGTGTAAAAAGGCATCTACTGTAATTCATGTTAATTGTTGTACAGCACAAACATGCCAAATTTTCATTCCGTTATTTTTTGAATAACCTGCCTGTGCTATGACAATGTTTGTTTTTTAACGTTATTTGCAAGGAGAAATATATTTATCATGAAGCTATTTAAAGTGCAGCAGTGAGGATATAGTCCTACATTTGTATTTTGGCTATACAGACATGTTCATGGTATGTTGGTGTGAAAATGGAAAATTGGCTTTTTGGATTTGTGATAAAACAGAGCAAAGCTATTATTTATGTTGCGTGATATGATACAACACAATTACTGATGGATCCATGTATCTGCTGTTGTATCTGAGAGGTGTGGTGATACTGCAACAACACAATCAGCTAACAGTTATTGAAAGCTTTTTGCTAAATTGTAATTGATCTTTCAGAGTTTCTTCTCTTCCTCCCTGTCCTAATTTAATTTAGTTTATTTTATGTGAGATGTATTTGACCAGCAGCCGGCTCTTTAGTCTCATGACAGACAGACGGGGAGACTTTGTCAAAATATGTCAGTGTGTTAGGATGTCAGTACCACTGAACCATGATGGACCTGGCTACAGCCCATTTCTGTGCAGAGCATATGCTGTTTGACATGCATGAGGTTATGCTGACTGAATGCTTTTCTTTGTTGTATGCTCAGTGAGATGTTTTCTGTTTACTGTGTGTGTTCTGTGTACAACATGCGATAAGAGCACTTGCTGATGGCAGCGCTCATGTGTGCAACAGTAATCTCACATATTTACTTCTTTGTTGGCCATGTTGCTGTCAGCACCTCTGTTCCCGTTCAGAGAGTAAATTGATATTAGCAGAGGAGCTGAAGCAGAGTAGAAATTGCGTTCAGTGGAGTTCGCTTCAGGCTTGGTTTCAGTCTTTAGGCTACTAAAGCCATGGTCTTGTGAGCACACTGTAATCAATATGGGAATAGACTGGAGCTGTGAAATGCAGTTTTAGGGCAAAGTAAGAAGCCCATTTCTGTGGCAGGAGCTTGGTCTGTCTGGTTGAGGCCCTTCATTTTTTCTTTAACCTTTCTGTCTGTCAAAATCAAGCCATATTCCCTGTGTTACATAGTAACATACTGCACATACTTGTCAAAGAAAAAGGATGTCTCTGGGGTGTCCTGCTCCCATTATTAATGATGATACTTGAGGGAAAATGGATATCACTCACTCATTTCCAGAGCGAGCCTTTGTAAATGTAACAATCTCAGTGTTGACTGCACTGGCAATGTACCAGAAAAATGCCTGTTGAAAAAACTAAGGCAAAATGTCTATTTTTAACTTTGCTGCACCCAGCTATGGGTTTTCTAACAGTGACCTTTAAAGGAACAGAAGGTAGACTGTTGCACTCTAAAGCTTCAGCAAGCTTTGTGACTGCAGCAAAGCAGTCGCAGATACAAATACATCTTGACCTGCCGTAGATGAGTTGAGAATAGGCTTGAAAAGAAGTGTTTGGAGTGATACCTGAGATGAATGTGTAACTACATTTTACTTACTGTGACATAACTATGTATATAGCAGCGGGCGATATAAATACAATCTTAGAACATGCAACATGTCATTATATATTTCGACAGTGCAGTAATTACATTACATACATCTGGATTTGTAATTGATAAACTATTTAGAGACAGACTAGCCCGATGAGACTGCCTGTGTATTCATTTGCAACATGCCGACAGTGGCCTGAAAGAACCTGAGATACAATATTAAGTATAAACAGTGTAGCAAAACATGTACCAGCTGACAAATCTCCATTGCCTTTTGGTATATATATATATATATATTGTCTCCCATTCCTAGTGTCTATACAATAATGATTCTAAAGGTACTTTTGGATAGTTAGTCCGATCCGATATGCCAGATCGGTATCTGCACCAATGTCATTATAAAACGATGTGTTTCCACAACCAGTTGCATTCATTCCGTACATGGAAATGATCCCAATGAGTTCCATGCAGTGAGATATACAGATTTTAAATGTGGGAAATAGAAAGCACTGCAGTGGTTTGGTATTTAAAATTGGCAAACGCTCTTGAGTTGAGGTATCAAAATCGATTTAGGAAGAGAAAAGTTGGATTGGTGCTTTCCAATTTGCCCTCCGCAACTTGTTCTGTGACCATGGCAAACATAGAAGGAAAAATGATGGTGGTAAATTAACAGGTATTATTATTAATTGTCACCAGTTGTAAACATACTTATAAATTAACAAAAATAGTTAGCTAAGTTTGCTTTACTGAACATGTCATATTGCTAACCATTTCTGGCAGTTTAAGCTACAACCTGCTCTATTTAGCAACTTAATGATGAGTAGATGGATTGCAGCAGCCTGCAGCGGACGGTACAGGTTGTTCGTAGGTTTGATACCTACAGCAGTTGAGTTGCGCCCTGCTGCCTCCCATTCAAAACACAGAACACAGACGTCAATCAGTGGCAGACTCAGTGCTTCTCAGTCGCAGTCTGAAAGCAGCTTAAGGCTTCTGTATGATCATTCAACCCCTTAAAAAACACCCCAAATAAAAGGGTCTAGATCCCTTCTGATTATAGTCATGATCTTGTAGTTCACTTTTTAAAAAGTCAGTATTAGTCTTGGTGAAAGTGAACCAAATTTGCAGAGGTACAGTAAGCAACTGCCACAGTGATAATGGGATCCTAAATAACTTAACAACCCCCCCCCCCGGCGCTGCTTGTTAAGGGGATTTATTAAGCTGCCTTGCTCTTTTTATAGACAATTAGCTGGAGTACCTGATGGTACCTCCTGTAGTGAAGAGGAGGGCAGTAAGACCAAATGACAAGTTCGATTGTAAACCACCGTTGACTCGTGACAGAGTTTGTCTTTTGCAGCATCAGACCTACAGATTTACATGTTTTTTTAATGTCTGTGTCCAAGGCTGAATTACTTAAACATGAGTAGCATTCATCACCTTGTCAGACATTTTATTTGTTTCTCTGGTGCACAACTGCAGTAAAACATTAGAATTAGTCTGGGCTGGACACACTTGTTCCTCTGCCTGCCTCCTGCAGCCTCCCTGTGTTGCAGTGTGCGCTGCCTCTTGAACAATCAATAGGCAGCCAACACCATTCCAGCGTCATCTCCATGGAAACGAGCTCTAGTCGTGGTAATGATTGGGCCCCGACTCAAAGCCTGCCTTTTTGTGATAGGACGATGGATGCAGTCCTCCCTACCCCCTCCTCTCAGCGACACTCGCCGTCTTACACACACACACACGCACACATTTTTCCCTTCGTCCTCTTTCTTCACCTTTATGGCGCTGTAACCAAGATGGGATTAAGCAGCCTGTCGAGTCTTATTGCATCTGGATGAAATGCTTTTTGACACAGCGGCATCAATGAGGACGGACTCACAGCTGGAGAGTCAACATGCCACCCACGTCTCAGCCTTACTGAGAGAACGGGGACTGGAGTGAGACCTGTTAGTTAGATCGTTCTCTTGTTTTTTCTCTTCATCGCACATCGCTCTTCTTGTTTGCTATTTCAGTTGGGCCTACATGCGCTGTTTCAGCGTCACATAGGGTAAGAAGTCGACTGGTATGTCTTATCCCTTTACTGGATGAGTATCTATGACGAACCCCAGACAACAGAGCGGTAAGGCATGAAGAAACAGTCAGTGTAGCGAGCTGGACTCTGAATCTGAAACACTGTGATGAATACTAACCACAGTATGTTCAAGAATACTACCAGGACGATGACATTCGTTGAATTTCCTTCACAAGCCAAGGCCCAAAATATGTGATATCCCTTTGGAGCTGATTGTCCTCATTTTGGAAAACGTCACAGCGCAGAGAGGGAGGAGGTACTTTACAACTCCTGGTTTATCTGTAACTGGTTTTGTCTTGGACATGGCTCACAGACTCTCATTTTAGGCAGCTTCACTAGTGCCGTTTTTGTCAGCTTAAACTTCCACTTTATAGGGATTTACTTTGTTTTAGGCTTTGGTGTTGGGTTACTGAGAACTATGGCATTAACAGTCCTTTGCTTGGTTTCAGACACTTCACCTTAGCTGTAAAAAAAAAAAACGCTTCTGCTCATGAGCCGTTGGAGAAAGGGAGGACAGTGACATCTTTAACGTTTTGAAGTCAACCTGCCACAGCTGATCCGTGTAGTTCCCCTCCAGCAAATGAAAAGCCTGCGATGGCTCGGTCTTGGCAGGGCACCTCATTTGGTCATATCGATCCCATCTGCGCTGTTTGACTTTGACAGAGAGTGATGTACGACCTGTGCACTCGGCCTGAGCAGCCAGAGCCGGCACCGGCGCACACAGAGATGGAGAGCGGTGAGGTGGCTGACGCTCTCGGACGTCAACAGCAGGAGCCGAGGAGGTCGGGGGAGCAGGATGATAAGCAACACGGGCTCTTGGACAAGGCAGTCCCGACCACAGCTACTGTCACCTCGACGTCTTTGTTAGGGAAAAGGCACCACTCGCTTTATGCAAACCTTAATGGTTTTGAAGTGGAAGGCACACGCAAGGTAAGTGTGGAACATTTGTTGTGTAATTAGTTGGTATGAAAATGTTTGGGGCCTTGAGATGTGAGGCGTCTTGTTCTCCCACTAATCTTAGAGAGTAACAGACATAGTGTATGTATTACAGGATCACCAGTCTTCAAAAAACAAAACAAAGTGTTTTGATGAAAGATTTTCAGACTCTTTTCACTTTGCAAACTATAATATATTGTCAGGGTCTGGTCTATAAAGCAGAGGGATCTTAAAGTTACAGGATTATGCAGGAGTGTGTGCAGCACATTTTCTTGACACTTAATCTGGGACAGCACTGTAGCTGACTTATTGTGACCTTGGCCCTAATTTCACACCTCTGCATATCCTGTTAGCACAGAAGATCCACTGAATGGGAGCCAAGTGAAAATCAATAGCAAACCCGTGAGACTTCCATGTTGCTGATGGGTGCTCATGTATGTAGCTTGTACAATGTAAGGAGCTATCAGAATAACTTGCTCGCATTACTCCATCTATTGATTGTGGGTGGTTTTAAACACAGTTAGTAGATACAGTATAAAGGTTGCAGATAGTGCCTTGTTAGGGAAAACAAGCCATGCTAGACTGTGAACAGCAACACATGAAGACAGCTGAATCAGCTTGAGCCATGTTGAGCTGCCACTCAGTAACCCACCACGTACACAAAACATATACTTATATGTGTTTTTCTACACTGTCATTTCATCGTATTTTGATTTTAGACTGTTTATTCTCAGCTGAATTTGGGGCTAGCTTATTTGAATCATATGGTAAATATGTTGGAAAGGAATACTAGCAAATAATTATCAGCATTTTTGGGCCATATTTTCTACTGTACTTGTACCACAGTATTTCCCACCACCAATTATTATTATTAGTATTTTTTTTATTGTTCGGTGGTTTGAATGTATCCTTAGTTGTGGCAGAGTTTCATCATTAAACCAAGAGAGTAATCTGTGTGCAACATTACCTTGTGTCGTCTCCACCCCCGCCACTTCATTATCCCATCACCACAATCACAGTGTAGTAAAAGCCCCTAATGAACTGTCAACACACAACATGGGAGAAGATCTGTGGCTACAGAAGCAGAGAGGGAACATTAAATGATGCATTAGAAATTATTTTTGGCCATTTCAGACCAGTGGGGGTCTGCAGTTGTGTTTTTCAACAGGGGGCTGTCAGTCTTGTGGTTCGTAATTAGGCCGTTATTTGCAGTGGGGGTACTGTGATCGTCCTTTTGTTTTCTTATCACCAGTTCCACCCATAATTGATGACTGTGTGTGTTCCTACAGCAGGATGCATTTTTAGAAGAATATAATGAATCTGTGTAGTACTATATAAGAGGAGTCAAACATTGCTGCTGTATTGTACAGCTGAGGGAAAGAAAATAGCATGATATTCAGCAAACCCCCATATGAATTGACTGGGTTATAAATGGAGTATATAGAAGGATGGCTGGTTTTACTGTGTAGGTGATGTTAATCATCAGATCTGCTTGATCCAGTGTGGCTTAGCCCACAGAGCAGAAAGCTTTCCATATATTGTATTCCACATGAAGCTGTTAAAGGACTGTTTTGGTTTTGTTGATTGACTAAATGTTTGTTAGGAGAATATATGTATATATTATCCTTATATCTTCTAATAACTAATGGACATTTTCATCATTCTTTTAAAGCATTGTGGGGATATTTAAGCTTGGAGAAGTTAGGAATGAAGCCTTTAAGGAAGATGAGCAAGCTCCTTCATATAAATGACTCTTACATTTATTTAAGATTCTTAAAGCTCATCATAGAGATTTGAGTTTTTTTAATCCTGAAAGTTTTAAATACTGGGCTTCTGAAACTTTTATGAAAATGTCACAGAAACTATGGAGAGGTTGGTAATGTGAGAAGTAGTGATTCATCTTTTACTGTATAATTACTGTGACTGTGTACACGGGTTCTCAAAATACATGAGAGCACTGGAGTGCTCATTTAAGACGTGAATAGACACCACCTGCCAAGTTTTGGTGCAGTGGTACGAGAACATATTTGATGTTTACTTCACAAAAAGAGCAGATCTGTTGTGTGTAGCTACTGCATGTGGTGTTGCACTAACTCAAAGCTGCAATGCTTAAACACTGCTAAACTTATTTTTGGTAATCACTAAATGTGTGCATCTCCTGACATGAAACGAGTTGGTAAGGGGACACGTGTAAATATATTTGATGCCTTTATATTTGCTCTTATCCTTATTCTCGTTCATTCAGTCAATTTTATTTTGCTGTGGCTGAAACTGAAATAGTCAGATTTGAATATCCAAGTGAGTCGGGATGATGCTGATGTACAAATGTGGTCAATTGCCCGGTATGATTATTACAGTGGCTGCGTCTGTCATGTAGAACCATTGTAGAAGACTTATGTTAGTCTGTGGGTTACATAAAGCAGTTGTCAATGTCAGTCTTTCCACTTCATGCATGATTCCTCTGAAGGCTAATGAGCTTGTTGGCTGTGTGGTCCTCTGTGATCCCAACTCTTTAACACCTGTCTGGAAACCATATGGCCACCTCTCTAATGATTGTTGGGTTTACACACTATGAGTTCCAAATGGAGCTACAACTAAACCCTGTTTCTCCTAAATACCTCCCTGTATTTAGCTGTGATCCCTTCCTGTGATTATGAAGCTAAGGCCAGGCTGGCACAGTTTGAGATCTTTTGAAAGTGGTCTTTCCTTCAGTGTTGTACCAGTATAAGACCTTTGTCCAGTGGCTAGGAATCTTGGTATATTTGCCACAGTTTAACTCCAGTAGCTGTAAACGGTTATTCTGCAGCCTTTAGGAATATCTGGTTCGGCTGACTTTGGAGAATGTGCAAGCATGTTTCAGCTCTGACAAAATGTTGACCCTGCTATATTTGGGGTGCTTCTGTTCACACAAGGGATACCGTTACCTCAGTCAATCCAGTTAGCGGGGGCATTTCCTGCCTTGTAACCCAAACGTATGAGTACTTGTCGCTCAATCTGGCGTCAGCTGTGGTACTGTAGCCTGTAAATATAGGCTTTGTTACCTTGTCAACGTGTCATTTCCCCTGCTGTGGACATAATGACATAACTGATGCTCAGCTAAAATTCTGGAAAGCTATTTTCACCCTACTCTCAGCTCTACAACAAGTGCAGTCAGATTTTTCAGGGTAAACCACAGTATTGAAAGTCAGTTTTACTACTGACTGAGTGTTGGGTGTTTGACGCACTGACGCCAGCCTTACAGGTCACTGCCGACCCAGTTTGTACCTGTGGGAATACTGAAAGTGGAGCGGTGTGTCTGTATAGGAGACCTGATTATACTAAAACTTTGCTTGTATTCTTCTGAAATGAATCACGATGTGTCCATGTGATGAGTGTTTGAATTGTGAGTCATCCTGATGAAGTCCGTGATGATGAGCATCCACTGTTAAGACAGACAGGTATAAGGTTGATTAAAACAATTCACTTTTTTTGTCTTTAGTCACATGGCTATTATGGATCTTTTCAATTGGCAAGTCAGTAAACTTTGATGTAATAACAATGCTAAACAGTGGCCACTTGCACTTAGTATTGAGCATGCAAGTTGAGATGGATTTGCCAAATAACCGTATTCTCTGTGAATATTTGGATCGTTTTCTTTCTCTTTGCTAGTATTAATTGCACAGATATGCATTAAAGGTAGCAGCTAATGATTATTTTCACTATCAATTCATCTGTTGATTATTGTCTCGGTTAATCTTTTAGTCTCTAAAACATCAGAAAATTGTGAAAAGATCAGATGTCTGGTTTTGTCTGACCGACAGTCCCAACTCACATCTATTCATTTTACAGTGATATAAAACAGGGAAAGCAGCAAACACCACATTGGAGAAGATGCAACCAGAGGATTTTGGCTTTTTTTTTTTCAAAGATTGACTCAAAATAATAAATTCATTATTAATTTTCTATAAATCAACTAATCGATTCTTTCTATTTAAAAGGTCACAGTTTTTTATGTTTTGACTATTTCACTTAACAATCCAGATATGATTCATTCTTGTTGCTGATTCCGTATTGCTCATGTTTGCCACAAGGTCCTACAATGTGTGTGTGTGTGTGTGCGCGTGTGAGTGTGTTTTATTGGCCAGCCATGTAATGACTTATGAATAATTGATAGAGCAGTGAGAGGGGACTCTCTGGAGTATTTGTCTCTCACCATATCCCAGCCCAAACATCCCTGTCTGTCTGTCTGCATCGAGCTGTAGACTCTCTCTATGGAACAGGGGTCAGGCGTTGTGTTCGCTGTCACATTCATTCGCAACTGTGGAGTCGGGGACACATCCACACACATATACTGCACTGTATGTGGGAGGTCCTGAATATATCCTGTTGATCAGTCGACTCGTATGCATTTACTCCGAAGTATTGCTCACTGTTGCACATATTTGCCGTGACAAAGATTGAACTTGGAAGCTTTTATAAAGCCCTGTTGCTCTTTACCACTGCAGCTGCCCTTTAGTGTATATCCTCCAACAGCTAAGAACATCTTAGGATGCCCATTATTGTTTCCCATTTTCCTGTCATCGCCAACTAACTGTCATGAACCTAACTTATGACACCTAATTCCAACGAATTAGGTACAAGTATAAGAACACATATGTTTATGTTTTGGGCCTGCAGCATTTGCCTCTTTAAAGGCTTTTGCTAAGACCTAATATCACTCAGAGTCTGTCTGGCACTCCCTCCTCACGTTCACATTCACTAGCCTGCATCCAGACTGCTGCACATTTGGTGTCTTCCACGGGCTCTCTGCTGTCTGTGACATTTCTGCATTGCTTGGTCCTGCTCCCAAACGGCTGGTGAGATTAAACCCATGATTACTTGTGGTTCACTCACAATGGGCAATGCTTTTTGCCTGGAGGAGGAAAGGGAGACTCATTTTGTTGACGCACTGAATGTCGAGAAAGGTCAATTTGGCTTTTCATTACGGGAGTGCCTCCACTAGATGTACATCTATTGAATGTGACTGGTTGTGGACCACTGTAATAGTTTTCAGACATTTGAGTGGTGCATTGTTGTCAGAGACTTATTGACTGTCTTGACCCTCTGCTGTCCTGTCCTAGACAGGGTGTGTCTGTGTGTGCGTTTTATTAATGGTTCTGCTGTCTTCCAAGCCTGGTCCACCCCCTGCTCTTCTGAATATATTAAATATACAGTATCTGCCTCATGGCTAAGCCTACTTCTAGATCATGATATCACATGATTTGCACAGTATAGAGATATACTGTATTTTTAAGGTCAACACATTTCCTTCCTTTTGATTGTTGCCTTTAAACGAGATGCTACCTAATTAAATGTATTGAAGAGAAATGTAGTGTTAACTCAAAGTGTCAAGGGCAGTTCAATCAATATCTTGTGACTTTGCCAACAGAGAGATCAAATAGACTACTTGAACTCAATAAGCTGTGAACTCTTGAGTAGAACAGTCATTGACTAAACACCAGTATGATAGTGTTCAGCCATTTAGTTTGATATAACATTAACATACCTCTGTAAATAACAATGGTTACGTATGTTTGCACCTGTCTGGTGATTAACGGGTACTTCCCCTGCTCACTGAGAACATGTCTCTAAACTGGAAACGTCTGGGGGGAATTTCCAGCTCTTTATCAGTGAGCTCTGGGTGATGAGATGCTGGCAGCGATGACAGTGACAGAGTAGGAGGAGTGATTTTTGGCAACATCAAGAATGGCAGGAAGGTCCTTGCGGGGCCTGTTGGATGCATTTTTTTCAATTAATTTTATGCACTTCCATTTCTGGCTGAGTGCATTGTAGCTTGTGGAGGTCAGCCCAGGCTGTACAATGAAATTGGCTGTTGTTGTGTCTGTTGTGCTAGACCACAAATGAAGTTGTTGCCAGTGTAATAGCGGGGGGTCGAGAGGGCTTGTATGCATATGCAATTTTCTTTGACAAGATTAAGGGTTATATTCTTTTGAAGCTCTCAGGGTTGAACCTGTGGAGGGTCGGAGGAGAAACAAATCATCTATACTACAGTTTGTCTCCCCTCTCTCCATTTTCTGCTGACACTGCACTAAATGGAATAATCTGGCAACCCCTCCCTCTGTTCATCTTTTGACTTTTTAAAAGCCAGATGTTCTCTGCATGTCTGACATCTTATTAAGCCCTCAGGGAATTGTGACATTTTTATTTGTGGACTGTGATGTGATGAGGCAGCCATGCTAGTATGGATTTTGATTACTGTGTCAGTAGTGCAGTGTTGTAATGGCTTTGTAAGAAAGAAGAGAGACAAGATCTGAGGGCTGATCGGATGTTATAATTAATACACCTACCACGCATTGCAAATGCTGAAACATAGCTACCATGGCTTCCGTGTTGATTTCTTCCCTTGGATTAAAATCACTTCTTACATAACAGATGAATTAGCCCACTGCTACATGAGAATGCGTCATGTCTTCAGAGTCTGATGGTTGGAAATCCCATCACTGCATGTAAACTAGGGTTAGGGTTAGGTTATGTGCAGAAATGTATGCACATCTCATATTCTAAACTTAGTGGAGGGGAAAGGCACTAACAAGCATTTCCAGACAGTGCATTTCATTTTTGCACAGCCTCACCCAGAGGACGTTTGTATGAGGGGTTGGTAGAGGTAGATTGCTGGGCATCTGGGGGAAGTAGAAGGGGTGTCTCGTGTTGGCTCTTTGTTCTCTAACGCCATAAGAGAGACCCCCTAATCTGTCACCGTCAGGTGCCCTGGGGGAGCTAGATACAGGAGGGGATTTGAGAGGACACTTAAGAGGGCTTCTTCATGACTTATATATGAGTATAGGGAGAGAGCTGCTGTTAATAAAATACCTCGGGCCACAAACAGCTTTGTGGTTCTTTTTAAAGAGATCTTTCTCTGCTTTTTTTGAGACTGCTGTAGAAAGCAGCCTCCCCGTTCCTTTACCATAAGGACACATTTTGCAATGCCCCAGATCTCAGATGAGCTTAAGCACTTGCCATAGTCTAGCTTTTTGTCCTATGAATAAGGTGAATATTGCATATGAAAATAATATGCAGTAGAGCATTGGAGACAAACATTTCTGAGCATTCTTTGCACTGGCAAATTCATGTGCAGTGGAGCGTTAAGCCACAAGAGATGTATGTGGTAATAGAGTAAAACATAAAGGACTGCTATTCTGTAATGTAGAAGATCAAAACGCTTTCATTCTTAAACTTTTTTCACGTCTTTTGAGGATGCAGAGCAGTCTAGGAAACCTCAACAGAAACCCACTGATGTTGTCGGAGACGGAGATAAAGAGAGTCATTGATCTGGCTCTAAATTATAACGCTTCACAGATACTGTGAAGTCCATTAGTGTCCACTTCAGTGGGAGGGGGGCCATTCCCAGTCTCTTCTGGATATAGCTATTCTGTTTCTCGCCTCTGCTGGTAATTAAAGCTGTGTTCAGGAGTAATTTCTCCGACCATGCGGTGTTTGAGGGTTGGGTCTACGGGACTATTATTGCTGGGAGCAGACAAGGCCTGGATTAATTAAGGCACATTTCCAGATTCAGCAGACTGCCTCCTTCATGCCAATGCTCTGAGCGAATGCTGCTGAATGAAACTCAGCAGCATGTACTTGCAGGCTGTGCATTGTGCATTTCTAAAAAAGAATCTGTAGTTTTCTGAAAAGCCAGAGTACAAAATGTAGGATGATCATAACTTCACATCAGAAGCTCTCACGATATTGAGTATATTTGAGAACCTGATGGACTCTTTTTAAAAATACAAATTCTTCTGCATCTCTGAAAGAAACTGCCTCTAGTATCAGGTTTTCGTACAAGTCCCAACCCACACTTGGTATAATTACTGGTGTATTAATGTATTGCTTTAGTAGTAGACCCTGGGATTGCTTGGGTTGTAATACAGACTGTATGGACTTTGGCTGAAATGATGCTAAAATTGGAGCTTCAATACTTCCACTTCAAATATGTCTAACAAAGAGTTCACATGGCAAAACATGTGTGTGTGTGTGTGTGTGTGTGTGTGTGTGTGTGTGTGTGTGTGTGTGTGTGTGTGTGTGTGCATTTGCTTATGCACATCTCTGTGTCTTTGTCTTGCAGTCTCCTTAGAGGCTTATAGTGGGGGATTTCTAGCTGTCAGCTGAAAATGCTGATGTTGGTGTTTCTGTAGACATTTCCATACGCCTTACAAAAGCTCGCCGTGGATTCCAGACAAAAGGATAATCTGGTTGTGAGACCTTATGAATATGTAAGAACAAGTCCACAGACATTTAATGATCTATTTGAATCTTTGTTGATAGGTAACTAAAGGCACCTATTATGTCACAAATATCTCCTTTCTTTACAGCCTTTCAATTGTTCTTACATTTACTGTCAACGTTTCCTGCATTTAAATTATTTCTGCTTTTTTTTTCTGCCAAATAAACTATATAGTAAATAGTTCTGCAAAATATATGCCTAACATTTCAGGGGGTTTACATTTTCATCTAAGAAACCCCTCTTTTAACAGCTGTGTGATGCAGGAAATCACAGCACAGTGGAGATAGGGGGTTCCCAGTTGGTCAGGAAAAATTAAACAGAAGAATGTACGGTGGCCCTGAAAGCTCAACACACTGCAAATAGACAAAACACAAGCAAATGGAGAAAACATGCTGCAAAAACTGAAAACAACGAAATTCAGAAACTTCCTGCAAATACAGAAAATGTTTTTTTTTCTAAATGCTGTGTGTGTGTTGTCCAATTGATGAAGATGTTGTCTGAATAACTTAAATGCAAAACACTGTTTTATTTAATAGTATTGCTAATAAAACAGTTACTGCATGAGCCCTAGTGCATGCTTTGATAGAACTATTAGAGCAATTCATTTAAAGTTTCCCTTTGTTGGTATTCTAAGTATGCACAGTTTTAGAAGCTCCAAATAAGACTTGTCAAGATTTGTCTTAATAGGCTGGTTTCTATCTGGTGTCTTTCTTTAATCTACCCATCGTGTCTGTGTTGCTTCTCTACTAGCTTGCAATAAAATGCCAAAGACGGGATGAATTCCAGAAAACCCTCAGCTATTTTAATTTAGACCCTTAGAGGCATATAAAACAGCAACTGACCCAGATAGACAGAGGCAATTTAGCCTGCTCTCTTTACGAAGCTCAGTCTTGTCTGTGTCAGCTTGTTATAAGAGTAAGTAACGCACGTGGATAATTAGTAACAAGTCACTTCTCTTCAATGTTACTGTTTTGTTTTAGTGCCTAAAGGTTCTTTTTATTGACCTTTAAAACTTCATTTTTATGATAAACGGGATTAAAGTGACTCTGAATTGCTCCAGTTGCATTTACTAACAAGGTCAGTAACATATGTTGGTGCTGGAACAACCTGCTGTGTTTCCAAACTGTGACAGCCATGTGATGGTGGAGTTTGTCCTTCAGAGGGTATACTTAGACTTTTGAGTACAAGTGGAACCTGCAGCATTGTTTGGTTCAGCTGGATGAGTGTCTCTCACACATACAGATCTCCCATACAGAAATTTCAGTGTCATTGTAGACTAAGGTGTTTGTGTGAAAGGGGCGTCTGTGTGAAAAGCTGTTTTACAGACCTTTCTTTGTAATAATGTGAAAAGCGCAAAGTGATTCAGCTCCTCTTCGTAGGTAGAGAGAGCAGCAGAGAATGGCCTTATGATGAAAAGCTGACCCAGATGCCATAGAGGTTTTTCACAGCGCAAAATATCTCACGCTCCATTCTGCTTTTATCAGCTGCAGTCTCACAAGAGCTCTCACTGCAGAACGAGGACTGTGATAGGAATGGGCAATTTTGCTAACTGTGTAGCACATTTTAGGCATTACATAATCACGTCTTACTTGGAATTCCAGATGATTTCTGCCTTAATAAGTTATGTATGCAGACAAAAAAACTATTTTCCCAGCTTCACAATCAAATAGAATAATCAGCTTTTCCATATTGACAGCTATTACAGTGATACAATACAATACAATTTAAAATGTTTTTAAAACGTCTATGGTACTTGAGGATGTGGTCTGGACCCTGCAGGCTGTAGACAGTACCATTACGGTAAGCAGTGTCAGTTATGTGTATGGTGTCAGTGTGCGTTTTATAATCTGTTATCTATCCACAATTATTGCAGACAGATTCAAACAGAGCATAGGGAGATGGCTCCATTAGGCCCGTCTGCCCTGCCCAAGGCTCAGGCTCTCCTGACAGACGCTTGTGTACAGACCCCTGCCCTCCTGCTACTGAGTTACATCTGCCTTGCTTACTGAGCCAGGCCCATGTGGACGCAGCGCTGCTGTAAGAGAGGAGAGCTGGCTGAATGCTAATATATTGGCCTTGAGTGGACCTCACCACCTGCAGCCCTTTTCTGTGGCAGCAAGAGAGGCAAGGTTTTTAGTCTGTAAGAAGCCAGCATTACCTCATGCCTAAAGAAGAGCCTCCGGTGTATTTCAGTGCGATTCCCAGGGAACAATTACAAGACATGGATGGACTCCAACATCATTAGAATCAGAATGGAGGCAGGCGGAGGCTGAGTTCACTCTGGCTGGCCTTCCTGTGAGGTGATTGATTGGGCTTGAGCATCGTCCTCCTGAGAGGAAGACTGGGACTTTGGGGCCGGCTGACTCCTCTAACTGATGGCAAAATAACTCTCAAGGACACAAAGTTTCAGGTTAGCTGAGGCTAACTCTCTCTGAGCCGGCAACATAACATCTCTGCTTAAATCTGCTCATTTCGGCTTCAATGACATTAGGTGGTGTTATTAAGTGTAAGTGGTGTCTTGTGTCCTTTTGCCATTGCCTTGGTATAGCATACTTTAATAATGGCATCCTGTGGTGTGTCACTTCTAACATTGCTATGATAGGAGGGTCAAAATATTAATTTGTTTTTACCTTTTACTGCTATGTGTTACAATTTTCTAACAACTGAACTAGTAAACGACTGAAAGACCTTTATTGTCAAGCAGCTACAAGAAGTATTGACAGAACCACTGAGGTTAGCGGCTGACTGCTCTCTCCTTGCTTGATTAAAAATTGGTCCATATCGAGATTTGGATATTGTCAGCAGATCAGTAGAAAATGTTTCAGGGGAGTGAAGGCAGAGAGGCAGCCACAGTGAACTGGGCAGATGATGAGGTGTGCGCAAACCTTCTTGCTAAGCCATACCTTTAATTGTACAATCCCTTTATTGTAGAAATGCACCTTTCCTGTGTCATTCCTTCTGATCACAGCTGCTTGCAGCACAGCATGGTGCGGATGTCCCAGCCGTAAGGAAATCCAGTGGCATGTCTCATTTGAATTGGTTGCTGGTTTTAATGTTAATGTTATCCTTAACATTACAATGCGAGAGATAAATCAAACCAAGACAGTTGAATAAGCAGTGTCCCTGAAAAATTCATGTATCATCAACAAAGCAAACAGGCTGGTCACGAAGTGCTGTTTGTAGGTTTTTATGACAAGCTATGCGCTTTTGTGTGCAGTTTCACTACGTGCCCTAATACATTATCTAAGGAGGATGCCTTTCCTGCACATGATCCTGTGACAGATTTATTACAGAAACATCTCGTTCATGTTGTAAAATTTTCATTCATTCCTATAGCATCATGAATCAGGAATAAGACCCATAAACAATATGATTTGACATTTTTGTCTTGATTTTACTACAGGCAGACTTACTTTATATGCTCGCAATTTTTACTTCATAATAACTACACATAAAAAATGCAGCTTCCTGCAGCTACACAATAAATGCCACCCTGTGTTTCACCAGTTGAAATTTTAATGTGAAGCAGCGGCAGCAGGATGTTCTGTTTGCAATAGCAGTAACTTAATACAGCTCTGACACAGTGCAAAGAGAGTGAAGGCTGTTATCTGTAGAATAAATTCTGCTCAATGACATGTATGTATCGTTTTACTCTTAATCCCTTCAGAGTCCAGCGTGGGAATTGTGGAGTCTGCCACTACCAATAAAAACTGCCATATAGAGAGATGATTACCTAATGTAAATGCATTAACTGGCTATTGCAGAAGAAATGCCAACCATAAATAGTAAAAAATTGGGTTTGATTTCATGAAAATCTTAAGGATGTAACTTAATGTCAAAAATAAGAGGTGCAGTCATGCTTAACCAGAATAATGAGATGACATTGTGTCTTACAGTATCTTAGCTGGTGCCCAAAGAGAGAAATCAAGTTTAAGGAGAATGTACTTGCTGACTCAATGCCTGTATTGATTATAAATGTCGTCCAAGAAGCATCTTTTTTTTTTTGCCTACAGTGACAAATAGTGATCACATCTTTGCTTTGACTGCAAGCTTTTCACAACTGATTCAGACAGTATTGGAAATGTACTAAAACATGCACTTACTTTAGGGAACTGCCCCGAGTCATTTTGCATTTATAGCTGTGCTGTGTCCCTCGACTATCTTAAATTTCTGCCACTTAGATATGGAAGTTTGGCAGATTGTTGCAAATATTGTGACTTACCCTGAAAACTTATGGTCTTCCTGGCACTAGTTTGTAACCCACTAACTAGATATTCAGACAGGATGTCCAATGTTACCATTACAATGGTACTGGAAGATGAACACACTGGAGCCTCAGCTGCTAGTTTAGTAAACAGCTGGTCATTAGCGTTGACTTAATAACAGGTACAGTAGCATTAAAAACCCTCCAGGGAGCCGCCAGATCGCCCCTCATCTGCAGTCACCAAGACAACGCAATCTCACAAGATGATGCTCATATGACTTTTTACAGCACCATGTCACCAGGATGTTTCATATAACGTTAGTCTTTGTGCTGTTACAAAAATGTCATTGTGGCAGAGGGCTGTTTCAGGTTAGTAATGAGGTCCCGAGAGTATAATGGATACTCAATGGAACGCGTTTTAGCAGGTTTACGGGTGTTTCACATGTGGAGCCATCTGTGTGTGCTTTTGTCATGCTGAGATATGTGGTCTGCTACAGTCTAGGCACTTGGAGAAGCTCTTGTCTTACGCATTATGGGTAGGGGCATGCAGACCGTTTTATACTAGTCAAGCTGACCACCGGTAACATGAGGCAGTGCTACCTTGCTCTACAGTAATGCTCTCTCATCATACGTAAGCATCCAAAGTCAGTATAGTTGACTGTTTTGTTGAAGGTGTTTATCTGTTCGCCCTGCCTGTCCATCTGCTCTCGCTGCAGCCAGTACTCTCATGTGTGCCAGTTCCACTCTCAACCCTTCCCTCTGAGCCTCGGGGCTCATTTAGAGCATCCCTGTCACAGAGGCAGGATGCCATCGTTTCCATCCAAATCTGAGGTTTCTACCACTTCCAGGTTTCCTCCACGTGGGCGATAAACACCAATGACAGTCTTGATCACCACATTGACTGTCTGCCACATGTACTGCTGCTTTGTTGAGCTGTCTGTTCACTAAGCGCTAAACTAAAAATCTTATTTGTATAACGCCCAGTACTATTACACTACATAAAACAACTATGACACCTCATAATGTGTATTTGTTTCAGTACATGACAACTGACTGCAGTCATTAGGTATATTCTGGGTTTGGAAAGTGTCTCTGGGAAATGGACACCTTTCTCAATTCTTTATTTCTAACCAAACAACAATCACAGTCCATGGCCCTAAGGTGCCATCCTCACTTTCACTAATTTACTATGTATGGTAATGTCCCGTCCATGTAGTCATCATTAGCACAGCTAAAACAGCACTGAAGTGGCTGTGGGACGACAGCTAAAGCTCTGACTTGAGCTCAAACAAAACTCTATTAAGAGACCTGAAGATCACAAATATTTTAAGAGCACGTCATCACTGGATGGCAGGGTGTAGATTGATGACAAAAATATATGAAATAACGAGCTGAGTAAAAACTTAAAGAATATGTGAATCCATCTGTGTGTGATCGCCTTTCTCTCTCGCTCTGTCTCTCCTTCTCCTCCCTACATAGCTCAATATGAGATGCCGAGTTAGTGGGATATAATAGGTGTTCAGTGCCAGTGGCAGGCTGAGTGAGTTGCTCTAATGAAGAGCCATTTCAGTGGGCTGTCGTCTGCCGGCCACCATTAGATAGGGCTATGTAAACAGTGGCGGACGGCTGAGGGAGGCTTTTCTGCAACTCAGAGACTGAACGTGGTTTAGGCAATTCCAGAGAAATGAAACTTGATCCCTGTTTCACTCTTCAAATAACAGATACACTGATAGTCTTGTGTTTTATAAAAACAAAAAAGCCAGTAGTCGGTAAACTCTGCATCTGTCTTGTTTTTTCAGAATGGCACCGACTATGGTTTCCTGGTACGTCAGAACTCTGAACTCTTGCGAGCCCTGGATGAGCTGGAGAAGACTTGTACCACACTGAGGGAGGAGAATGGCCTGCTGGTAGGACTAAAAATAACAGAGAGTTTGTAGTCTTGACTAAAGGCTTCGTAGAAAGTAGGCCAGGTGCACAGAAAGGGCGAACAAAACATTGAAAATGTGTATTGTTTCAGTTAGGTGCTGTTACTCGCCCCCGATTTCTTTTTTCACAGTCATTTATTCAGTTTATAAATCATCATTATTTTTTGATCATTATTTTGTCAGCGTGTGGGCCTTCCCCCATGTGTCTTCTGATTTCCACTGGTAACAAAGGAAGATGATATAAAGCGAGGAAGCATGCAGCTGAGTCCCTCTTCAAACCATTAATAAGCCTTTCTGAATAACTGTTTTTGTGACTTTCTTGTTTGCCGTCGCTGTGTGGGTGTTATATTATTTGCTGCAGGCATTGTCTGATGATGATATTTGTTTCCCGTGTGTTTAGCGGAAGAGCAGCGCCCCAGAGACCGAGGAGAAGGTCAGGCGCTTGAGGAGAAAGAACACAGAGCTGGCTGTTCTTGCTAAGAGGCTGGAGGAGAGGGCTCGAAAACTGCAGGAGGCCAACCTCAAAGTGGTAAACAGCAAACAAAATACCTCAAACATTGTCACAGCGAGCTGCATTGCCCAGCGTGTTTGCCCCCATCCTGACCCAAATACTGGGAGTGACTAATTATCACGCATCCAAAATCACCACATCACCATAACATCCGGTAATGACTTGAGTGGAATAGTTCAGCATGTGATGAATGGCAGCCTTGTTGAAAAATACCAGCACCCTACTGAATAATTTAATGCATCACTAGAATGGCTACAAGAACTCAGTTTTCAGTAGAAAGTCCAGGAAGTCTCTTGAGAGGTAATATCTCTACAAAAGAGATTACATAAAGCAAACTACAGCTCAAACAGTCGAAGATGAAAACATTTATATTCCTCTGTGAAATGTTTCTTGAATGCAGTATTTTAAAACCTGATATGTCTGCAACTCCTCCAGATGGATGTTATGTTTTACTGCGGTTGTCTTGTTTCACAGCGTAGTTTGCCAGTGAGCTATCAGCTGTACCTCTACATAGACATGAATGTCAGCGTCTATTTTTTCAGATCAGGGGATCAAGATTGAAAAATGTAATAGGTTACAAATTTGGTTATACACTGGTTGAATCCCTCAGCGTATGCAGAAGCTTGTCAGACAGACTGTAGCTTCAGCTAAACTTCTGTTGAAACTCAACTCACTTGCTACTTTTAATACAGTAGGTATAAATGCCTATGCAGTGTTTCTGGGCATCTCTTTATTGAAAGAATGCAGATTTGTGACGTAACAGAGTAGGGATGCTGAGTGGTAAAGAGCCTCCAGCACAAGTCTGTCCTGAAGAGCAGAAGTGAAGAGTGCAGTAGTCTAGCAAACAGTTCAAGGACCACCTATCTGCGTCCCGGCTGCTACGGTCACTGGCTGATATGTATTCTGAGTGCACCTGTTCACCAGACTGAGGGAGGGACAACCCCCCCCCACCACTTCTGCTGCTCACTGAAGGGCAGAGCAATGCAGTTCTGACTAATCTACACCAACAAAAGAAAGACTTGTAAGAGCAGGACGCGTTCGTTAAACTACTGTTTTTGGGCCTAATTTAATAGCAGATTCTTTAGAATCTCTTTGGTATTACTTGTAACCAAAGTGAGAGCCATACATTCCTCACAAAACACTGACAGCTCTATGCTCAGTAGCTGGACAGTATTATTACTGGGCTGTGTTAATAACGCTGCCTCTGTATAATATTAAAGGATTTTATAGTTTTTTGCTGATCTTTGACTATAACCACTGTCTTCAGCAGGACAGCACTAGTAGCTCTGCTTTCCCTTCACCACCTGCCAATAGTCTACAGCAAGCATTCCTTCATGTTGTTAAAAGAGCTTGGTTCATGTTAAAGTTTAAGAATATTCTGATGAATCCAAGTCATTTTAAAAGTATTTCCAATGTTTATTTTATTATTAATTCCCTCTGTTTAAATGTGTAAACTGTCAGTAAGGGTGTATTCCAGACTTCTTCCATGAAACCTTTCTGGCTTAATACACACTTCCTTCTTGTTCTTGTGCAGGTGAACTCCCCGTCACTGATGAGACCCGGGTCAGTGGAACAGTACAAGAGGGCGTTTGCCCGTCAGCGAGCTCGTGACCTCGCCCAGCACGCCGATGCACTGCTGTCTAAGGACAAAGAGATTGCTGCCCTACAGCAAGAGTGCAGAGAGCTGGAGGCTCGGCTGGGCACCACTAAGGTACTCATAACACAACTCCTCAGTAACTCAGTCCACATTCTACTGTGGTCACCAATTTGGACTTGGGCTTATTCTCAACTGAAATCCTCATTTAGTATATAGACCACCGCTCTCCTTAACATATCTCTGATCTTCATTGATCTTTCAAGTTTTTCCCATAGTGTTTCATCTAACCCCACTCATCATCCCTGCCTCAGGCTCATAATGCCACAAGCTCGCTCTCTGCTGGACAACATGGGTACTGCTCATCCTAACTCCCTCCTAAGCCCGTATTACAAAGGCTGCGTCACTGCTGATGACTAGATGACAGTGCAGGAATGGGCTGCCTTTCTAAGTGCCTGTTTTTAATTACTGGCACAGTGACTTAGCTCATTCTCCTGAATGTGAACATCTGTTGGGTTTAATAACGACGGGTCTTACAGGGTGAGCTGTGCATTGATCTAGTGAGGATGTCTGTGCACATTTTCACCCTGTGATAAGGATTGACAGGGAGGGAGGGTGAAGTGATCTTCTCAGCTTGAATGGGGAAATTGAGATGCAGCAATCACTAAAATTAAAATACCAGCAATGTGCTGAATTGATGACTTTGTTGTCTCATGGCTGTCTTTGATGCATGTGTATGTGCCTGTGCAGGGCTCCCCTGTTCCATCTGGCAGAGTGGAATTTGAGAGGCTTCTCAGGGAGTCTCAGAGGGAGGTGCTGCGGCTCCAGAGGCAGCTGTCGGTCACATCATCCAGACAGCAGCACGACCATAGCCCTGACCCCGGTGGCCCAGAGAAGTGTGGGGAAATTGAGAAGGAGGAGGGGGAAGAGAAGGTAGAGCCACCTCCTTCATATCAGAACGCAGCACAACGCTGACCCCTGTTGGTCTTTAATTAGTGAACCTTGTCTATGCACACGAAAAACTGGTGACATCAAATCAACTGTAATTTTAAGACATGAGCTCAAAATAGCAATGGCTAAGCTAATTCCATCATAGTGAAATAAAAACACTAACAATGTGCCTATACTGTAACCTAAGTGAGTGGAAAGGTGCAACTCTTCATGAAGAACTGGTGTGCTGATATTGTTCAGCTGGTTTGAGGTTCAGTATGTGATTGCAGACAAACACAGACTAGGTCATGTTTTCACAGCCCGGAGCGTGATACTGCTGGTACAGTATTATACGTTGTTCGGTGATGTCAAGTTAAGCCCACTGAGTTTTTCTAAAACCTAGTGTATATTTATGCTGGTGTGGATGCTGTTTTGCAGTGTTATATAATGGCTTGTCGTTGGACCCGATACTAATCTGCCACAAGCCATAATGAGATGATTCCCTGTCTTGAACTTGGGCCTGATCAAAGATACACAGTCACACACTCTGATCCTCTCTGCATTTAATACTGATCTCCTCTCTATTCAGTTCTTAGAAACAGTTCTCCACCGGTGATGTGATGTTCAGATATATCAGTCACAGGCAGAAAAAGTAGAAAACGCACATAAATATTTTGAATAGGTTACATAAAGCAGAAAGGATGATATCTGTAATTGTGAAATTTAGTTAGCGACACCACTGAACATCTGTAATAGGGGGAAATGTCATTTACCATGTCTTCTTGAGAGGCACATTTTAAAGGTATCATTACTGTGCATCAATATGAGATGACTTAAAGGCATATGTCTCACTACTTCTTACATTTTTTTTTGTGAAATTCTCCACTGCCTTTGAAGTAGAGTAAATTCTCTGCCTGTGAAGCTCAAATGAGAATGCCGATTGTGGTAATCTCTCGTTTGTGGGACGCACACACGCACTCCCAGAGGCACGCGCGCACCCAGAAAGGGGCCATGTTGTGTGAACTCTAATCCCCTCTAACAACAGAATGGTACAGTCCAGTAATCCGCTCTCTGTTGCTGTGGCAGCGGTGAGAGGGTTTTGGGTGGTAGGTAAGACTCCAGCCGCACTAAAGACTTTTCTATCTCGCCCTGCTCTGGATAACTAGCAGGCCAAGGAAAGCCTTGACGTTGCCACAGATCACACGAAAGGGGTAGGTCATCTTATGAGTTTTGTTGTCACTGTGTGTAGGTCTCCGTGGTCCACTGTAGTTCTCCTTGGCAAACCTCGTATGTGTCTGCTTGGATGTGAGACTGAAGCCGTGCAAGGACTCAAAGTTGAGACTTAACACTGAAAACTAGTGAGCGTCATGACGACTCAGGAGTGTGAGAGAATTGGCTGAAGGCAGTGAGTGCATTTGTGTTAGATATTAAAACCGCCAGCTTATTCTGAAAGATTATTAGTACGTTAGTATGACAATATGACTCACAGCTAAGGGGATTTTTTCTTTTAGGTCTCATAGCTGTTGTTTTTTAATATTCATTTCAGTAAATCCTGTGGTAAATCCCACCCTTGTCTGTGATGGAATGCCACTTTCTTCCAAATCAGAAAGACGGGACGTGCATGAGACCTAGTCAAGGGCAGCCTGTCAGAAAAACGGTTTTATGACCGTCATATTCTGGAGCTTCCAGATGCAAAATTTAGACAGGCCGACTTAGTGACAGGGTGGTAGAGCGTTTGATTGGTGGACATCGATATGCTCCGTATTAAAAAGAAAATCAACGGCCAGGCCAATCCATTAAGGTGCTTTTAAAAGAAGTGATCCAGTTACCCGTTTCAGTAGTCTGCAGGGATTACACCAATGTGCTTATGGCATTCAGGGCCTGCTGAATGGGATCTGACCCTGCTTTAGTACGCATGGGCCCAAGGTGTACTTGATCCTTTAGTATACATGGCCCACATCAGTGTGAGGTGTACACAGTGGCACCTCCCTGTGTGAAGCAGGTGAGCTTCTAAGCTAGGACCTCATCTGACAAAAACACGACCTGCTGTGGCCTCAACATGAGGATGGACCTCAGACAGACTTCATCCTTCTTCAGGCCATTTATTGATCATGATTTGTATGACTGCCTGTATACATCCAGCAGGATTTGAGTATTTACTTAATATGGACAATATCCTTTACTTTAATTATTTTGTTCCATTCATTTTTGAAAGTATTTTTTACTGTGACTGAGAAGCTAACTGTCACATTCTTCATTCAATTCTTATAATAACCACCAAAATGACGAAATAAACATTTTAGTTTTAAAAGAAGCTCAGTTCATCATATCGTGTTAAACGCACAACAAGCACAGGAGTAGAGATAAGACGGGAGAAGGCCTTTCTGATTTTTGAACTTTAAACAAGTCTTCTCTGTTGTCACATTAAGATCTATTGTCATGTCTCATAATCACGCCACACTTAATGGCACACTATGAAAGGGAATTTAAGAAGTGAGCAAATGTCTTTGTATAATATACATTTATACTGTATGAAAGCCTGACATAAACTCAGTGCTTGAATGTATAGTAAACAGGTATGCTCACTTATAATGCTATAGCTCATATTCATTCCTATTCATTTCATACATTTTATAAAATAAAAGTACATATAAGTTAGACTGACTAATAAATGAGTGCTCCTTCAGGTAAAATATGTTACCTATCACATCCCTCTATTTAAATAAAACAAGTGTGCATGCCAGGGAGTTTTATGTTCCTCTGATTTTAGCATCCCAGCTCCTTATTAACTGTTAATCTGTAGAATATTGATGTTTGTTTGCTGTAATTGGTAATAACTGCAGGGTCATATAATTATGGACCCAGCACATTTTCAATCAGAATTGCAACCAGCTTTTGTCCCACCAAATGACTCTCATTGATGATTTATTTGACTCCAGTGTCTTCGGGGACAAAGTTTCTCCAGAGTGTGTTTGAATGTCTTGTCCTGCTCGCTGAGCAGAAATGGCATTAATAATACTCATTTGCACAAATATCTCCGTGTGTGAATTCCATGGAATTTAAGAGTTAGCTTTTGAAAGCTGGAACTGATATATTAAGATTTGAAGCTGATGCTAACCATAGCGTCTTTGACTGGTCGGTTGGTAATTCATATTTAATGAAAGACCTGCATGGACACAATAAATCAGCAAATCAATGCATAGTTTAACTATAATGTTACATTTTAGGCAATCGGCCTGATGAGAGCAACTGTTGAAGAGCAAGAACCAATCAAACAAACCACTGGTGTCAGTATCTAGCAGCTTTATATTAATGCAACTACATTTTCTCATTTCTAAGGGATGGTCATTTATTTTTAAACACTGACTGTTTGAGTTTAGGCCAATTCAAGCACAAACATCTTGAAAATATGCTGGTTAATTTATCTATTTAACGTATAGACTGAGTGGTGCTTTGGGGACTCTCTACAAATGTTTACATGTCCTATTCTAATCATGCTCTGGCATTTTATTAATTGAATTAATAAAAGTAGTTCATGGTAATGGACGTTCCTTCTGTTTGGCGGTAGGATTGAAACAACCGGTGATTCCTTCCTTTAGTGAATGTGATGCTGTTTTTGCAGGGTACATTTTGATATTCATCTTCCTAAATAAGAATCACAGCGAAATGAATCTTATTTAAGATATTAAATATGGATAAGAATTAATTGAATATTCATTGGAAAAAAACAACTTTGCTAGAAAGGGGCCATATTACTACCCAGATATGACTTGTGTGCCAAGAACTGTCAAGTCTTGATTTAGTTTCTTAATATATTATAGTTTTACTTCTGTATATGGGACTTTGAAAATGTCAAAATGCATTACTGTTTTGCTCAGAAACGTAACGATTTGTAATGTAATTTGAATGTGTTGGAGCTTTTGATGATCTTTTCTCCTAATTGTCCATATGAGAATAGAGAATTAAACACTCCATCGTGACCAAGGACATGCACGGTTTGTTAGGTCACACTAAGTTTTGTTAGGTTAGTGTGTTGGCACATAAACCTTTGAAATGATTCATAATAGCCTAAGCCTTGGTCTAATGCTCTCTATGACCGCCCCTTTATTCCTCATAACATTGTATAAATGAGGCATTATGTAATATTCCCTCCCTGTGCTCATTCGTCAAAACCATGTCGGAATTATATCACACATCGCCTGAACCCTGATTATATTTGCTTTGGACTCATCATTGTGAGCTCTCGCTTTCCCTTTAGAAAAAGGATTGCTCCTTTAGAGGATTCGACCTGGAGACTGACAGCATTGTATGTCATACTGATTACAATATGTTTCACTGTGTAGTTATATGAAAATATCTCATCGTCTTAAAGGTAGGAATGTTTGCTTCTCAGCAACATCTCAGCAATGGTATGAAAAGCTTTGACTCTCCTTAACTTCACCTGTGGTAGAAGTAGCTAAGCTGAATCAGGTTCACTTAATGCAAAGGAGTTAAGAACATGAGAAGAGCTGCAAAAGTATTGAAATAACAATTCAAAAGGATGGGGTTTGTTCTTATTTGCATAGGAATCTTACTTATCCTCTTGTGTGTCACTCCCACCTTGGCACATGGCTGTCAGGTTGTAGCAGCAAACGCCACACACACTTAAGCCTGCCCACTCAATGATTATGAAGTGCTACAAGCTAATTAAGAGTCACAAGAAGACGGACTGTTTTAACCACGACTGACCAAACACAAAGGTGGGCAATTTGCCAGGATGCTGGGATCACCTGGCATGTCTGCGCACGTGATGGATGTGGCGGGATCTTTAATGACCACCAACAGGAATCAGGAAGAGGGAAAATCAGCAGACTTGTTCAAAGCCCCCATGCCTGCGTTGTTTTTGTTCAGGGGCCAATGAAATTAGTGCCTCCTGCCGGCCTTTCGTCACCACTACTAACACCATCTGGTCTCCTATCCTGAAGATAAACCAGGGCAGCCTCACTTAACTTCACAGACGTGCCACCGATTTCGTCACAATGGGCCATCCGCACCATTTTGAGGTCCTCCATATCCGCCATGATGCTTGAACATGCGTCTTAGAAAGAACAAACCTTCACCCTGATGCAAGCGGCTTGACGTGAGAAAGGAAGCCAAGCTTACAGCATTAAGCACCTGCATGGCATTCAACAGATATTTAACAGTGTGCTGCCAGGAAACTTTTCATGCTGCCCCTAGTAGTAATACAGATGATGGATTTAAAGGACGCTGGGAACGGGTATCTTATATACAGTATTAGATAATATCAATGAAGGATTGTCTCCCATAGAGGGCATTCTGTCTTTTATTGCCAGGTTGCTTTTAGTGACAGTTTATTGACAGTTTATGGCTTTTAAAAATAAGCCAAAAGAAAGCATTCTTTTCCAATCAAGTCAGAAATCTTGCCATGTTTCAGTTTCTTACTGGAGCTGTAACGGCTGACTGACTGCAACTCTCTCTTCAGAATGTCTCTGCTCTAACATCATACATGAAATGTTTTAACAGTGGATTGGTTGGCAGTTTTCAGCTGCTCCACTGTAATTGCTTGGATGAATGTCTGTATCATGTGCATCTAGTGTGCGCAGGAGCAACATGTTCTCTGTGGCTGATACAGCGACTAACAATGTAAAAGAGAGTGTAAAGGAGAGATCCCCTGTGCAGCACGTGGCAGAGCGCCTTTGATCCTGTTATTGGGTCATGGCCTTGGCTGCACTAGCACAGTTCTACTCTGAGCATAAGTAGGTTTGCTCTAAAATTAGATACTGATTCCCGACTCTTAACCCCTAACCAATGTCAGCCTGACCCCCACCAGGATCCAAGTTAGACACATCCAACAATTCATAAAAATGAATGTAAAACAGTAATTGGTGAAGAAGAAGTAGCCCACTGTGAAACATTCATTACACCCAGCCTCATTAGAAAGGACATGCTTCCTGCTAATGTGTCGTAGTCATGTTGCAGGCTAGAGGGATTCCCCCTGGATTATTCATTGATTGTAGTTGGACCACTGGGAAGGAAGCTTGCTGCTAATCCCTCACTCACAGTGGGGGGTATAATGTGAAGTGTTACTGTCCAGCATAGCATTCCTGCATTTGTTCCCTTCTCATTAGTTGGTCACGTTCATAAGATAAGAACAGAAGCTTTTTAGTACCTTGGATATTGACTTCTCAAGATAACCTCAGTAAATGTAAAGCGACTTACTGAATGCTTATCCCTGTCCCTGTCAGGTTGTAGGAGAGACCCCGTGTGTGGTATTAGATGAAGCTCCATCCAGGTGTGAGAAGACTCCCGGAGAGGAGGAGGAGTCGGGGCTGCGAGTGACGCCCCAACCGGGCCTTAGCCCGACCCCCTCCCATCAGGAGGAACACACAGAGGAGCAGCGCCTACAGTTTCTGGTGAGAACATCTAGGACTATACACAACTGATATTTCACTACTGACGTGGTGCATTCAACATTCAAACCACATCAATGTATATCTTTTCCGGCGCTGACATGCAATATATATTTTTTTTAAGATTTTTTTCTGTTTGCACTTCAATATGAAATCTGGTTTTGCTATTGCTATCATGAGGACATGTTCATGAAAGCAGTTTGTTAATAAATATTCCTTATGTTATCCAACATAATCAAATAGAATTATAGATGTTTCTTGTGGTTGCTGAAATCAGAGGGTTAGTCACCGGCTCGGCTTTCAGATCAATCCTTTCCTCCCAGCAGTCGCAGGAGAGTCCTACACACCTGTTAGCAGCAATAACTGCGTGTTGTGCCTAATTGCAGGTTTCCAGCTTTGCTATCCACTTCGTATTTTCATGTGAAAGTGAAGCTTGAATTCAGTGCTGTGACTGAGCTGACTGCCACTGAAGGAAAAACTATGGTCAGATTTGTTATGTAATGCTGGGATTATTTTGATCTTGTCCCTTGGAAACAGAAGAGTAGCACATTGCCCTCGCTGATTCTGCAAGTGGGTCTCATGGCTTAAATAGACCAGATTCCCTCTCGGCTCTGGATTGACTTTCTTTATCAGGATGGAAAATGGAGATTCTACACATTAACTGATGTTGTTTTGTTTGTTGTTCGAGCACTGAGATTGTACATCACATCGGCTAAAATTAAAAACACGTACGACATATGAAGAACTGGTTACACAGTAGCAACGGTATCAGTAACACGCTGCATGTTTCACCACCCTTCACTGAGCCTTACACATGCAATTATTGTGTTTTCTGTCATTTGTAAAAAGATTGTAATTTGTGTCCATTAAGATGATATCTGCAGTACCGTCAGTGCTCTCACTGATGTGTCAGTAGCATTTTGACAAGCTGGTAGTGTAGCTTTCTGACAGTGAGAAGAGGTCATAATTGATGTGCAGATGTACTGTAGTATTTTCTAAAAAGTGATGTGCTGCTTTTAAATTCTGCATCATTTCTGTACACGCAGCTTTTCTCATTTCACTAAGGTCCTAATTAAGCCTGCAAAATTATGAAGGGAGTGAGCAAGTATACATACATTTACATTAGTGAGTGTACACAGTCTGGCTGCACAAGGAGTAACTTCATTTATGTGCGCTCTTTTTACAGGGCACATGGTGAGGATGGCTTCAATGTAGCTTGAATGTTTTTAGCTTTGGTTTGTTGAAAGGATTTTGCCTTACATCATAGACTAGCTATCTTTCATAGAGCACGACTGAATCATGAGGAAAAAGTGGGATGTCAGACAGTGGGACATCGTAGATGAGTTAAATGAGTTACAGATGTAAGACAAAGCACATCAGCTGAGTAAACGCTGAGCTCCCGCACTTCTTTAGCCACGCTAGCAAAGACTGAAATATCAGCTATGGGACATATTGCCATGACATTCGGTACAGCCGTTCATGATGCCCAGAGGATGAACTTTAATAACTTTAGTGATCCCTTCATTTTTCATCGAGCGCATCATCGGATCAAAATTTTAATGTGTCCAGTACTTTGGTTTATGACCAAATACCTGCTAAACTAATGACATTCCCATCAGCCTCAGCTGTGCTTTGTCTTTAGTGCTAATTAGCAAATGTCAGCATGCTAACACGCTAAACTAAGATTATCAACATGGTAAACATTATACTTGCTAAACATCAGCGTGTTAGCATAGTCTCTGTGAGCATGTTAGCATGCTCACATTAGCATCGTTGTGCTCAAGTACAGCCTCACAGGGCCTCTAGAATGGCTGAAGACTATTTCTTTTTCAGGGAATTCAGGGACACAAAAAATAGCTCCTGCAAAATAGCCTCTGTGCATGGTTTAGAGTATAATAAGAAAAAAACGGGGTTAAGAAAGTGTAGAGAGGAAATAAAGTGGCAGCTGACAGTACATTTATGTTCCAACCGGCGCAACCCTCGTTGTCAAGCTTCACAGTCATGATTTGACTGTACAAAAGAACATCCTTGCTTGATACAAATGATTCAAAGCTGTGACTGATGCACAATCAAGCAAAGCAGACCACAGATTGCAGTTTAATTATCGTTATTGTCTTGCTGTCATCACTGGTGAGAGTACAGCATCTCTTCCAGTCAGCGGCTGGTGGTCTGCAATTAGCCTGTCTGTTCTGTAGCTTCCCCCCACACAGTGACAGTGGTAATACTTGATTGAGGTCCTGTGGCCACACTGAAATAAGCTGATTTCTCCTATGCATGTCCTGCATGTAAGCTGCATTTAGAATAATTAAAGGATGCTAAGCTTTGTAATACCTCATCACTATCATGTCAGAGGTCAATATGGAGCCTAAAAGCCAATGTATTCTGCATTGGGAAATATAAATCCACATCATTTGTCATTATATTACATATTGCTTTCCATGGTTTTGCTCTTACATACAGCACAGTACAGTATATCCTGCTCTTTGTTTGTTCTGTTTAAAACCATGTAAAGAACTAGATCTTGTTTTAGAACAATATTAGATTTCAAAATGAGGATTTTGTGTAACTATCTTTGCTTTGTTGTCATTGTCGGCACAGGAAAGTGAGCTGAGCAAGAAGAGAAAAGAATGTGAAAACCTTGAGCATGAAGTAAAGAAGCGACAGAAGAGATGTCTGGATTTGGTAAGCCATCTTCTTGCTCCAGTACTTCCTTCTCACTTGCTCTCTGGCGGCACTCCAGTCTGGTTTAAGCATTACCGTAGTGGGCCTAACACTGATTTCCTCAGCTTTATCTGAACGTTGGTTTGTGGTTTGGTGACAGGAGAGCCAGCTTGAGGATGAGCGAGGCAAAAATGAGCAACTAAAGGAGGAGGCAGATCTCCTCAGGAGGAAGGCACAGCTGCTCGACCAGGTCAGTGTCTCCCTGCCCTGTCCAACAACTCCTCACTTTCAAACTAACCAAAGGAATGATGACCAAAACTGTGAAAATGGTTGCCAAAAATGTCATATTCCTATAAAACAATCCGTAGTCAGGTAACCTCGTTTTGTTTCTCAGACTCGGGCTGAGAATGAGGAGCTGAGGGAAGATCTCTCTGAAGTGACCGCTCAACACAATTCAGTTCTCGAGGAGAACCAGAGACTCCGTGCCAAACTGGAGAACCTAGAGCAGGTCCTAAAGGTACTGCTGCGGTCAGATGCTTTGTGTATTATTTTCAGTTTCACTCCTGACCATGTTACTTGATAAAATCTTTGAACTTTTCTTTTTTGCGAACAGCATATGCGAGAGGTCGCCGAGCGAAGGCAGCAGCTGGAATTGGAACATGAGCAGGCACTGGCTATCCTTAAGTTCAAACAGGATGAAATCAAACGGTTGCAGCGGGTAAGAACCACAGCCTCTTGTGCCCTTTACAAATATTTTACTGGCTAAAATCAAACCCTCCTGTCCCAGAGGCTGGCTTTTAGCCTATGGGAAATGGGGGGCTTTGTCCAGCAGGAGGCAACCTTTGGGCGCCAATAAAGCATTGAGTTTTGTCAATGGAGCTGGCTTTGCTGTGGCTTAAACTTTTTTGAGCGAACAACAAACTTTACACTGACTTTAATGTCTTTTTAACCATCAGGCTCAGTTATTCGCCAAGAGGGAGCATGAAGGAGTGGTTCAGATGCTGGAGGTGAGTGTATATTATACTGCTGTGACTACTCAGCAAAAAGAAATGTTTTGGGTTTTTGTTTAACCATGTTGTGCTTTTATTGCCACACAGTGAAGCCCCAATTTAGGATGACTGTTTATTACTGTCACACAAAAGAGCTGAAGTCAAATCACTCAGCTTTAACATTCGAGAGAGGAGGAGTGTTTGTCAGACTTCCTCAGTGTTTCTCTCATGCACTAGTGAATTCCTGTCTGATGAGATAAAGTCTAATACATTATTGAAGAAGTTGTTTCTTATCTCCCTAACACCAAGCAAAAAAAGAGTGTAAATATTTAATGGTAGTGGACAAAATATGTCCCATTGCCACTGAAGCAGCGTCGACAAACTGTACAATGGGCTCTTTATTCTTATCTAAACACCTGGCAGAGAAGCTGCTGCAGAAAATACTTTTTTGTAGCGCTCATGGGCCTGGAAAACCGTTTAAACAGATGGCTTCCGTGTGACGTTTGTACTTGCTCTCAGTGTGAGTGTAACACACTTTGAATTCAAAACGATAGTCGATGACAGTTGAAGTCCCCGTCAGTCTGATTGGCTGCTAATTTTGAAAGATGAAAAAAAAAACAACGTTCAAACAGACTTCAGAGTCTGCAGCCGAATCTAAAAAGCCTTTTTTTGCCACTGTGCATTTTGTTGAGAGGTTTTTCCTAAATGAAGTGTGTATTTTATTTTAGGAGTTGACTCAGCTTGTGTTGCGGAGGGAGCTGGTAGAGTATAGTTGCCCTTGTTTTAAAATACAGCTTGTTTCCTTCCTCTTGCTTTGTTTCTCTCACGTTCTGTCTCTGTTTCAACCCAAAGCATCACAGGAGAAAGTCTCTTTCCCTCCCAAGAACCTGAGCTTTGTTGTCAAGTCAACACGCTGCCTTTTGCCAATCTGTGAAAAACGGGAAGATTAAACAGAATTTATGTGTTCATTCAAAAGGCAGGTGTTGGCTGTTGACAAGACACCTTCTTGTGATACTGGCTCCTGATGGGACTTTCTTGCCAACCTGTTCTCAGACTGCTGTGTTTCTACGTTATTAATGTGTTTTGTATTTCCCAGATTCATTGTTTCACAAGCATGTGTTCACGTTTGTATACCTTTCTTTCCCTTTGCATTATCTTTTTGCTAACCAGAGTACGCTGGACTGCATGCAGGTACTGTTAACCTTTAGCCTGCTTGACCTCCTGGGCCAAATTATTTATCTTCTTGTCCCAAAACCTTCCCTAGCCTCTGTAGATAGAACCACCAAATCCCAATTATTTAAAAACAAATTACTTTGATTTAAATCCTTCAAGTTGACAGAACTTAACTTGGTTTGTACATCATGTGTGTTTTGTCCATGTACTTAAATTGGAAGCAGGAGTACCAGCCATGCAGTAATTACTGTAAAACAGTCTTTCATAAATGCCTCATGTGGCCGCAGTGGTCCATTTGATGCTGATGCAATTTCTTTCTGTTACTAAAGTGTGTGTAAATCAGGTCATTCACATGAGGCCAGATAACAGTGTATCTGTGGCACAGTTATCGCTCCCAGCTGCGCTGAGCACACTTATCATGCTTATGTTGTTGTTTGATCTTATTATGCCGAGGTAGAGTCTCCCCTTGTGTATATTCAACACATCACTGAGCCCGATTGCTATTCGTAATGATGTATTCATTTGAGCTTTCTAAGTGATTTGTGTTTCACTACATTACCAGCCAGATAACAAGTGACTGTAGACTCGGCATCGCGTAGGTGAGAGCTAACAGGAAATGTTGTTCAGTCAGTTTCGTGCTGAGGCTTTTGTCAGATCGGCCTGCCAGGAAACTCCCACCACAACCCGAAGTGAAATCAGCCGCGTATAGAAACTCAGTGGGGCTAAGCTCTGCCGCTGACTAGTTGCTTTGTTAAAGTGAATGCAGTGTAAGACAGAAGCACAACACAACTTCTCATAACCCATGCCCCCCCCCCAAACTCTGGTTTCCCATCTCACAGAAAACTACGCGCCTTTATTTCCCTCCCTTTTTCTTTCCTCTGGACCTGTAATTCTTTGTCATTTGAAGTGTTTGACACTTATAACAAATGTTTCACTGACGGTTAATATTGTCTGTCTTGCAGAAACCTGACTTCATTATAATGTGGAAACACAACACACACAAGCAGCAGTGTATTTGCTGTGTGTTTGTCAGACTGTGTTGTTCCATCTTTTCAGTTCTGTTCCGATGTGAAATTTGATTTGTCAAATGTGTTTTTATCTATGATAAAAGAAAAGTTTTGCATAGTTACCCAGTAAGTGGCTGTGTAGGCATAAAAGGTTTCTGCATGACGCTGACACTTTACATACAGGGCCCTATTTTAATCGCACAACGACAAAAGCAAAGCGGGCGTCTTGGGCGCACAGACTGCGTGAAGGTGAACATAGATCGGAGGGTGTGGTGATTAATAAATATTAATTAATTTGCATGTAATTTAATGAAGGTAAACACAACAATGCAGATTTATCAGTGCATCTGTTCTGCTGCCTTCAGATGGCTGCAGGGATTTAATGAGCTTAAGGAGAAGCTTTCCATTCAGTATAAAGCAGCTGTGGATTATTTTAATTTATAGATCAATGCAGACCACTTTACCGGTGTTCCCGCTTTCACATTAGTGAAGTAGAAGTTATTTAATGACATGACGCCAATGTAATGACAGCTGAGTGACATTGTGCTAGAAATAGAGACGTCTTGTCGTAGTGCAATGTTCAAGACATATTTTACACCTGACTGACAAGTCACTTTGTGCTGCCTCATTTAAATGAAGCCAATTTCAAGGTCAGGAAAATACCAAGCAGTCCTAGCGCTGCCTGCGCTGGTCGTTGCGTCGCCATGAAAATAGGGCCCAGGGGGTTAGATCCCGCAACATGATTGATGTCTTAAGCATAGCTTAGTTCACTTGCTTGTATATTTAAAAAAAAAAAACACATTGTAAACAAAAGTAAATTATAACTCTTTTCATCACACAGTTGCCCCTGAGATGTATCAATTACCACATATCACATGATATCCGTTATAATGGTGTTGAAAGGTGGAAAATGGATTTCCCATTTTAAAGTGAACTGCTTGAAAACTTTTTACCATATGTCTGTTCTCCTTGTCTGTTACACCACATGTGTAGTCAAAGGTACGAGAGCTGGAGGACAAATGTCGCAGCCAGAGCGAACAGTTTGGCTTGCTGTCCCAAGAGTTGGAGAAGTTCCGACTGCAGGCCTCGAAGGTGGACCTGGCCGGCTCTAGCCTCCTTAACAATCCCGGCCTCTCTGTTCTGACCAACGGGGTGGGCCTGACTACTGAACGAGGTGAGCCACACCACCATGACATGTATTCACACCTGAACGTACAACCTATATAGAGAGAGAATATTATTTGTTCAGGGCTTTTGCTTCCTCACTGCAATTAGCTGCATATCAGATGATACTTTGTGGTCTCTTCTTGTGATAATGTGGGGCTTTAAAGGTTATTTAACAACCAGGTGAAAGAAATGGATTGCTTTGGTTAATTTATAATACCCACAAAATGCTGACCTGCATATAACTGCATATGAGCTTAATGTCAGTGGTAAATGAATGAGTTTGGTACATTTGAAAATACACTGTGGTGTCAACAACCGTGTTTCTTTGAAGTAACAGCTTCGACTGATTGATGAGTCTCAGAACAAAGAGGTGAAGTCAAGTAATCGGCCTTAGTCTGTCCGGTTTCAAGATAATCTAACAGTTCAATCATTGTCTAACCATAATTCACCTTTCATAGTATATAATCGTTGTTGGTTCTCTTTCAGTTCCAAAGGAAATTGACCCCTGGCATAAAGCATGGCTTGGGATATGTAGACCAACAGCATCAGTCCACTGGTGGACAAAATGCATCCAAATCCATTGTTAATCAGGGATGCGTCCTTTCAGGTTTTTTCATTACTGACTTTGTAGTTTCCTTTTAAACAGTAAGGGCACCTGGAATGATGCCAAAATTGATCCTAATACCAGTCTATCTCCTTTGTGTATCAGTCATACAAATTGAGCACTATCTCTTAGATTTCACAGGCCTTTTAAATTCCTTCTCACCAAACAGAGCAATGTTTTCAGGATATCAATTATCATATAATCCCAGCCACGTAACAACAGTCCAAATCCAGTCCAAGTCTGTCCTACTGTTTGTATCCCACAAATGTATTCAAGCTCTCTCTCCTACGCTGTTCATGTGTTTTAGACTGCACTGGTGGCTCATGGGACATGGTGTCTCTGGGTGAAATAGCCTTCTGGAGTCTCGAGGGAGGTGACACTCTCTCCTGCCCTGAGGGTAATGATCTGCTCGGTACTCTCTCCGTCACTCATAACATGTGTTGGGCCCTGTCACTACAGCATGGCATGTTCTGACCCGTCATCTCACCCACACTGTCACAGTCCACTGTAACAGAGCTAGTCTGTAATGCTCGCCATCACAGGAGGGTCGGTGCCCCCGTGGGTCTGCGGTGAGAAATGAACCAGTAAGCCCCTTAACAGTGCTGGTGTGACACACGTTGCTACAAGGTAGTGACCTCTGACCTCAGACAGATGGAGACAGGATTTTTCCTCCACTGTTTAATCAGCAAGGTTCCACCTTGAGCCTCCTGCATGTCAACCAGTGACCTCACCCACCTAGCTGCTCATGGATTCAACCAGTGAGAGGGCCGGGGGTTGTCCGTTAGCGTCACGTATTATGTATTATCCTCTTCCTCCCTCTCTCCTGCTAGATGTGGCCGCTGCCCTGCGGATGGGGGCCACCCCCCACGCTGCAGGGCTGTCCAGGGTGGAGCGCTCGCCCGTCACCAAGCATCGAGAGCTGCCCACCATCAGTGTCAGCAAGTCAGGCTCTTCCTCCAGCAAGTCCGACACCGCGCACCTCACCCCCAAGTCTGACACCCACCTCAGTCCGCACAAATCAAGCCCAACACATGAGGTACCAGCCTTGAGGATGTACAGTGCATCAGTTGTTACTCATTTCAGATTTAATACTTTACTATATTCATCATTTATCAGTGGCGACACACAAAAATTAAATCACAATATACAATAATAAGTTTGTAGGCATGGCTTAAAATTATTTTTTTTCCTCTATTTGAAAGCTGCCAGCCGATTCAATGCATTTGATGGGAGGGTTATTGTTAACTTTAAGCCCTGGTTGGAGGTGGTTGTTTGTGATAATGCTCCTGCAGTCTCTTAATGTTCATTGTCATTGTGCAGGACTCCTCCCTGCAGCTCTCCAGCTTTCTTTGCTTCTACATAGATAGGCAGATTGCTCATCAAGATTACCAAAGGCGGCCACGCACGATGGCATTGATTGTGTGGATTTAATGGATTAAAAAGCCCTCCTTAACCTCTCTGTCATCACGCGAGTACAGACCGGAGCTGAATATGCCTGAGCTCCCTCTGCTCATTCAGAGGAGAAGTTATTTGGGTCTGCTGCCATGATTTAGTATTTTTCTTGTGTAGTGTCTCCAAAGAGTCAGTGTCTGGTCTTGCATGGCAGACAGCTTGGTGGTCTTTTCATCTAGTCACTCGTATGCCCTCCGTTCAATAAAGCTCATATTTAGTGAGATAATCCACTCGCCACTGTGGATTATGAAGGTTATACTGTAGTAGTTGTAAGTGATTATCCTTAAAAAGGTTTTCCCAGGGCGCTATAAATATACAACCTCTCTTATTGTGTTGTGTGTAACCGCTATGAATGGAAAGCAACTCCAAACCAGGTATCAAGGTGATTCATCGATTAGCTCGCCATATAACAAGAATATGGTACGCAGTATTTTCATGTGAGCAGTCATGTGTACAAGCAAGTAACTAGTTTTTCCAGAAATTTGTAGTAGAATTTGTAGAAGCTTGTAGTGAAATAAAACCGCAGTCATTCACAGTCAACAGTCAACCGTCATGGCCTTGACTGAAATAGAACACTTTTTTTCTTGGAAGAATAAAATATATTTTATATATCCCTTTTTATTTTAGTTTATCTTTTTTATTTATTTACACGTTTTTTTTAGACAGTAAAGTGTGCAATTTTAGAATTACCTAAAGGTCCAGCACTTCACCCTCTGTTCACGGTGTCCTCAGGTGGACACTGCCAGTGAAGTAGAGGAGCTGGACATCGACGTAGCCCCGGCACCTTACACAGCCAGCAGAGGAGCAGCAAAGCTTCAGGTTTTCATTGCAAGATACAGGTAAGCATTAAAGTAAGGCAAGAGTTGTCTTTACTACCTCAACAGTTTGTTAACTTGTGATCAAAGTAACTTCCTGCTAAATTCATTTTCAACAGCTATAATCCATATGATGGCCCCAATGACAACCCTGAAGTGGAGCTTCCACTCACTGCTGGAGAATACATCTATGTGTATGGAGACATGGATGATGATGGCTTCTATGAAGGTGAGTCTGGAGTATCAACTGTTGCATCTACAATTTCAAATGTCTGTCTCTACATGGTGTTACATTCAGTGATTTACTGTGGCTCCTTACAGGTGAGCTGATGGATGGACGGAGAGGGCTGGTCCCCTCTAACTTTGTGGAGCGCGTATCGGACGACGATGTCATGAGCACTCACCATCCAGAGACAGGGGACATGTGCCACAACTCCCTGCTAGACAGCAGCCTGCACAGTGCCAGCCACCAGCATCACCTCCACGTGGGCGTCAGCGCCTCAGAAAGGACAGAGGTCTCTGCTGCCTCTGGCCCTGCCTCAGCCCCTTCAGATTCAGCATCAGCCTTGGCTGTCCCAGCCCCCCTCACCAACGGCCTGGACTTGGATTTGGAGGAGGTGGGAGTGGACATTGTGCCTTACCCACGTAAGCTCACCCTCATCAAGCAGCTTGCCAAGAGCATCATCATCGGCTGGGACCCTCCGTTGGTGCCGGCTGGGTGGGGCAATGTGTGGAGCTATAATGTTTATGTGGACCAGGAGCTGCGGCTCAATGTGCCCTTCGGTTCCCAGACCAAAGCGGTGCTGGAGCGGCTGGACATAAACCTCAAGGCCTACCGTGTGTCAGTGCAAAGCCTGACAGAGAAGGGCCTCTCAGACCAGCTGCGCTGCAGCATGCTGGTCGGTCGGGACGTTTGCGTGGCGCCCACGCAGCTGCGCGTCGAGAGGGTCACCGCCACCTCTGCCAACCTGACCTGGCTGCCCAGCAACAGTAACTATGTGCACATTGTGTCCTTGAATGAGGAGGAGTGTGAGCTGGTGAAGGCTGGCTGCTGCTCGCTGTGCCTCAATAACCTCTTGCCCAGCCTGCAGTACACAGTCAAAGTGGAGGCACGGCCGCACCGCACGCCATGGGAGTTACCTGTGGAGCGACGTGAACACAGAAGCGCCACAATCACCTTCACCACACTGATGGCAGGTCAGGATTCAGTATTTTATCTAATATCAGATGTTCTCGTCCTAACCACACATAGTCTATGGGTCATGAGTCAACATTCTTCCCCATTTAATTAAATCATATCAAACATTTCTGTTGGACAAGAGTGAGTACAGTAATGCTCAGTCTGGCTCAAATGTTGATCCAGAATAAGGGGTTTAGACACCTTTCTGAAATCCTTTTCAAAATAATAACTGCAGCCTGTAGCTATACAAACACAGCTGATTCCATTAAGCTGATTCTGATGCACACATTTCTCCACATAGGTGTGGATCAGTGTGGCAATTAGGAAGTACATTAATGGTATAGGATTTGTAATTCAAACACAGACATCTCAGTTAGATGATTACATTCTCTGAACTTGTATCATCCACTGAAAATGTTTGTGTATCAGCTCTGGTGTGTGTGTGTGTGTGTGTGTGTGTGTGTGTGTGTGTGTGTGTGTGTGTGTGTGTGTGTGTGTGTGTGTGTGTGTGTGTAAGAAAAAGATCCAAGATCCTATTCAGAAGCTCATAAAAGATGTTAGCATAACCAAAGCACCTTGGCAGTTCATGTATTGCTTTAAAGGGAAGGAAAATAGGTGACTTGATTGGTCATGACAGATGCCATCCTCCACCACGTCTACTCATCAAGTATTCCTACTGACGACGTGATTCAGAGAGAAGAAGGGCTCTATTATTGTGGCACGTTTGTATTTTCTCACAAAGCATTGCGCAAGAGTGAAAGGGGAGGCTCAAATAATTGTAATTCCATGTAAATTAGGAAGCTAACGAGAGATTTTGGTATTTAGGTGAGTCACTGATGTTGCATGATGTTGACATTATTTGAGGTCAGTTTGTGGTGCCATACTGTCATTCTGCTCCTCCCAGCCAACAATATTTTATTTTTCATGAGTAAACCTTAGACCTGTAAAATGCATATTTGTGATCAATGTGTTATTAGGTTTGAGTTGTATTTCTCTAAATGATCATCCAAATGTGCTTAAGTTTCATGCCCACAGTCTGGGATCGAAGGTATATGGTTTCTAAATGTCTTAATGTCCCTTTAGAGTGTTAGATGGCTTTTTTTTGTGTTAGAATCACGTGCCCATTGTGATAAACATTTCTTATCCCAAGCATTGTGTTTTCCATATGAGTGAATCACTTGACCCTATATTAATATAAAAACATTTTTGCCTTTCAATCCCTGCAGGTCCCCCTGATGCTCCTCTGGATGTACAACTGGAGCATGGTCCCTCCCCCGGGATTGCCCTCATCAGCTGGCTGCCTGTCACTATAGATGCTGCCGGGACCTCCAATGGAGTCCGTGTCACTGGATACACGATATACGCTGACAAGAAAAAGGCAAGAACTTGGCGTTTTTTGTGGGACTTCAACATTACTTTCAACCAAGCAGTATTTCATTATATATTATATTTTGATGCATATATCTGTCTGTCTGTGGCTTTTTGTAAGCTGGTGTACAGTTTTATAATGTCAGTATGATGTGGGAATTTTAAAAATGTACCTGTTGTTCTCCTGTTCAAGGTGCTGGAGGTGTCCTCCCCAACAGCCGGCAGTGCCCTGCTGGGCCCTTCTCAGATCCAGTCCCTGCTGGCAGCTCAGGAGCTCACTGTCCGCACCATGTCCGCCCACGGGGAGTCCTGTGACTCTTTGCCAGTCAATGTGCCCTCCAAGCTGGCTGCCATTATGGCAGGTCCAGCTGTCACTGCCCCAGTTGTGCCACCCCTACCCTGCACCCCTGCAGGTTCCAGTAAATTGCCCTCACAGACGTCCTACGGGAACTCCGCTGCCAAAGTCTCTGTGCTGCCCAGCATTTTGCCATCAGACACACACATCACTGGCCTCACAGTGGAGGCTGCTGCCAACCCTCCTCATGCTCTCTACTCAGAAGATCTTCTTTCATCTGCCTCATATGTGAAGGCCTGGGCCAACCCCTCTTCTGCTGCTGCCTTGGCTGTGTGTGAGGCCACATTACCAGTAGTCTCCACCATAACTCCAGTGGTAATCCTCACTCTGTAATCCTTCTACTGTATATATTAAAGGACTAGTTTATTTTTCTAGATCAGAGGTTTTCAAACTGTGAGGCGTGCCAGAGAGGGCAAGGGAGAGTTGAATGGGGGGCGCAGAGGGAGAGACTTGTGGCAAAGATACAGTGTGAGGTGAAAGGGGCCAGTGCATGCCTCACTGGAAGTTAGATATTGTAGTCTGGCCCATTGATTTGGTCCGCTTATCGACACGGTCAGCAGTTGGAGCTGCAGCAGTGGCAGTTCATGGAGGCAATTAAGGTACTTTAAAACCCTTAGCACCCGATTCCTGCAATGACATCAAAACTCTGTCAAATCTGAACACAGACGCGATACCCACATTTTTAGATTCAGTGTGACATACACTTACACTTTCTGTGGATGCCATTATCTTCTTTGTCCATCGTGGATAAATATCCATAAATCTGCTTAGAAGAGCTCCTTATAACAGATAACATGTAGGTTTTCTTCAGTATCAAAGTAATCCAGTGATATCTGTCTGTACATCCATGGGTACACCACAAACAGGACCTGCTAATAGCTAATTCAGCATACTTTTAATGGTGCTAACTCACTGACTCTATGGCAACATGGGGGGGAGTGACGGGTTCAATGAATAGTATTGTATTGACTATCTTTCTCGTCTTCAGGTTAATATGACCTCCCCCACCACCTCACCACCTCAGCCATCTCTAGTAGCATCACCAACACCAGTGGTGGCGGCAGCAGTAGCAGCAGTGTTGGAGCAGCGCAGAGACACCGACAGCCCTGGAACCATACGTCCTTTCCCGTCTATGACAGACTTCATCGAGGACCCCAGTGCCAAGCTCGGGACCCCTGAGCGCATCCCTAGTCCACCCAAAGCCCCGATCGCAGACCTCCTTAACCCTCAAGACATTAACCTCCTCCGACCCCCCAGCACTTCACCGCTGGATTCAGAGGTAGAGGAGGAGCTGGAGAATACTCGCTTGGTGTCCATTGAGGAGTTCTTGAGACAGGACCAAGAGCCAGCGTACTGTAGCAGGCAGCAGGTCAGCCCTGATTTGTTGACACTATTTGAAAATGATGTGCTTTTCACTACCAAGGTCAATGTAGTATGTAGGTGTAGCTGAGTCCAGTCACTGCTGAGAACTGATCTGAGCCCTCCAGAGGTGTTGTCGAATTCACCAACAAACATCAATGTGATGACATCCTGTAAAAGTGCAGGTTATATATTAAGTGTATGTACTCTACATATACATAAGTCTGATGGAGCCCTGAACAGTTTATCCTAGACTCAATCAACATTGGTCGTGTTCAGCTCTTTGATCAGGTATTGATCTACGGGGATGTCATAATGTCCATCAAAGTTCATTAGGTTGTCAAATCTCGCAGATTTGAAGGAGGAGAGCGTTAACAGCTTATCTGCAGGCCTCGAAAGTACTTAAAAAGTCTTAATTTACAAAAGTCTCAAATACTTCCTCTTGCCTGCCCGTAATATTAGTTATAAAATGTTTTAGTATATGGTTGGCGCTGTCGGGAGAAGTTATAAACCTATAAGCTAACAGCGGATTGTGCGCAGAGGAGAGTTTGAGTCAGCACCATCAGACCTGTAACACTGTCACTACCGCTAGCTATGGTATTTAACTCATTGTGAGCTCATCGTCTCATAATGGACAAGTAATGGACAAACGTAATAAAACTTCAATGAATTCTCAATATTTAATTTGTTAATCCATCCATCCATTTTCTGCCTGCTGTCTGGGTCCAGGTTAATTTACTTCATTATATCATCAGGAGTTATTGTTTTGTACTGCTTCATAGTAATAAAGAAATCATATTTTCATACTTTGGCAGACAGTAAGACAGGTGTTAAATTGCGTTCTATGTGGTATTAAAAAAGGTCTTGTGCAGACTTCACTTTATCCTGATGGATTAATGGAGACGATACATAATACAAAGTTTCGAGCATGTACTTCTTGATATTTTGCTTGCATATTACAGAAGCCTAAATCTTGCAAAGTTAATACATTTGCATCATATTTCATTCAAGTGAGCTCTTAACCAGCACTGTTTCTCAAAGGTGTATGCAGAAACAGGCCATACAAAACTCAGTCATGTATATCTAATAAGTTCTGCAGTACAGCTTTGTTTCAAGTGTGCACGCAAGTGTGTATCTGCAACATGTTAACTTTCTGAGTTACTTATTTTACTCATAATGATTTCAGATGAATTCACACTGTTTTTCAGAATGTTGTCGTATTGCTTTGCAGAGTTACAGCAGAGGGCTTGTGGAACCTCTCAGTGACTACCACGCAGACAACAGTCGTTCAGATCTGTCTGACATCCTGGAGGAGGAGGAGGAGGACCTTTACTCTGACCACCTCGGAGAAGTGCAGGCCAGGGGCTACACAGTTGGTGCTAAAAGGGTAAAGGAATGAGTGCTCTTCATATGTTTTGGCCACATTTACACAAGCACTTTGTGAGTTCTGCTTTTTGAATGAAGGATGCTTCTTTCAGTTTGTCTTGCATAGTCAAGTTCTCATTTACTGGCCTTGTTTCATACTTTTGATCACACTGCATTGAGATTCTCTTTGTTTTTTCTCCCTCTTTCTTTTCTCTTTCCTTTGCATGGCCGGGTTGTCGCCTCTTTTGTCTGCACTTATTTTCACTGAACAATATGATATCCCATCATCACCAACCCATTCTTGTGGCCCTTGTAGTCAGGCAAGTTGGAGCCTCCAGACAGTGATGAGGAGGTTCTTGAGAGGATCCTTAAGTTGCCTCCTCAGGTCTCCCAAAGCAAGCAGCTGTTCAGCATTCCAGAGTTGACAGAAGAGGAAGATAGCAGTCAAGAAGAGCCTTTAACCCACCACAGTCAGCCTCGGCCCAGGCCCGGCCACCTTCACCCCAGAGACTCAGAGCGCCACCACCATGCCCCCCTGCATCACCCGCATCACCACAACCCACACCCACACATTCCCCCTCACCATCACCACTTCAACAGGGATCCCAGATCCCTAACCAAAGAGCCTTTACTCAGGCACGGACCCTTGCAGGCCAAGCCTAAGACGCAGCACAGGGTGCACTACGCAGACACAGTTGACACCATCAGTTATCCTGAAGAAGCAAACATGAGTTTATATGATGGTCCCACCAGCAGGCGGGCCTCAGCCCGCTGTCCTCCCCAGCCGACCCCCAACAGCAAAGAAAGAGTACTGCTCAGAGGGCTAGGGGACCGCCTTAGGAGGGAGGCCATGCTCAGGAGTCAGATGGCTGTCGCTGCGGCAGCCAACCCCGGCTATGGTCATACCCCGCCAAGACCCTACCCAGTCAGCAAAACAGTACGGACTCTGAGGTCACCTGTAGGTCGCGGGATGGAGATTGACGTGGAGTACGGCACAGATGACAACGAGGAGCCTGTGGAGTACAGTCCCGGGGAGGTGGTGCTGGAGCAGATGAGCTCTGAGTGGTGGGTAGAGGGGGCTCAAATGGAGCCCTGCAGACCTCCTCACCGCCGAGGGCTGAAGGCTGATCCGCTGGTAAATGTCTCTGCAGGCCAGCTGCAATGGGTGTTTTGTCCCAGCCCCCTCCTCCTCCCTGTAGCAGTGTGGCTCTAACCCTCTGAGTCCTTTAGTGGATATCACTTAACTCCACCGCTCAGTAGACAACTACGTTTTTCATCATCATCATCATCACTGCAGTGGACAGAGGGAGATCAGGTAGCACATTGTGCTGTTGCAAAAGCAAGCAAAATGCAGTACATTACTTGGAAATGGTAGTTGAGTTGCCGAGAAGTGGCCAGGAAGTGGTGGCAAAGAGTTTAAACTAGTTCATCATCACCCAGTGACTTCTAATCTTTCTAAGATGTGTCAAAGTGTAGCTGAATCTGTTCTCCCTCTGTCTGACTGCACTAATTCCTGTTGCATTCAAATTCTCCTGCACCCTGGAAAGCACTCGGCTCTCGTCTTTAACCAGTCAGTGCTGCCTTGTCCCGCCTTAGTTTACGGTGGATGTGCTTTTGTCTGTGTCAGCTAACACCAGCGCAATGCAAAAAAGGAACATGTTAATGTTGACAGTAGAATGTTGGAAAGCAAAATACATAACCATTCAAATGGATTACCACTAGATGAAGCATAGATTATTGAATATTGTTTTAAAAAATAGAAACAGCTGCATTTGCTTTTTTTCTTCTGAACCGCGAGGTGTCCTCTCCTCCCACGTAGGGATTCTGTTTCTGTATTCGATGTTTCTCTTATTGTCTCTTTCTGTATGTTGAGCAGGTGCCCAGTCAAGTCCCTCCAGCTGAGGCAGGTCCATCGTGGGGAGCCCAGTCTGAGCTCTCTTCTAAACCAACGTGCTTGCAGGCCAGGCAACTCAAAGGTCAGAGACTCTTTCCTCTTTTGCCGTCTTGTTTCCTCTGTCTCTTAGCTAAGATATGCAGTGGAAACGTATGATGCGATGCTGACACACCTGTGCTCTCTGTTGGCAAGTCTCCCTCTCTCACACATGATGGTAGTCAGATTAGCACCTTGTGTAGGAAGGGAGGGGAGGAGGGGGGGGGGGGGCTCAGGGGGAGGAGGAGGTGCTGTAGCTGCAGTGAAGAAGTGGGAGAGAGCCTGCTAAGCTGAGAACCGGCTTAACCCAAAGTGGCTTGTCATGACAGGAGGAAGTGACAGACATTAAAATAGTAACCTCGATTAACCAGCAGGGAAACGGCCTGCAGCCTCTCTCCACGTCTCCCCTCACTCTCTTCTTTTCTCCTCACCTGCTGTTGTGATGCCACGGACTGCTGTAAAGCTCAGTAAACCTGACCTTTCTGGCGTATGTGTGGGTGCACAGTTGACTACACACACACACACACACACACACACACACACACACACATGAAAGCACAAGTGTACATGTGCACACAGATAGAGGAAGGGAGCAGGGAGACGTTGCGTCCTATCTACTAGAAAATCAGTGAGGATGTGAAAGTGTGCAAGTTGTCTGCCCGTGACTCTTGCCACAGATGGGCTGATTCTCCCTAATGAGATAGAGAACGCGTCTCTTCAGTGCAGCTTAAAGTCTCACTACAGCTCTTCAAATTTGTAGCTTGCCGTCAAATAGGCTACAGTTGTAGTTCTTTCAGCCACACTGGTGTCATGCCTCATGCCTGCTATGCTGTAGACGGTGCCACAAGCCGAAGCTAAAGGCTGCTTTCCGTGATCTGTGCACCTTTGATGATATTAGTATTCTTTTTTTATGTTTGCTTGTGTGTTGTCAGTAAACGTCCTCAGATTTAGATTAGAGAGTGGGTCAAACGCTGTTTCCCCTGTTGCTTGCTTGCTGCAGATCATGAACGAGTGCACATTTGTCAAACGGCTCACACAGCTTAGGATCAGTGGTTTAGCTTGATTACCTCTTTTAAGGACATGCCTGTGCTCGGCACACTGTTCATAGCAGCGCTGCAGTTGGTGGGTGGTGGGGGAAGGGCAGGCTGGCTATACTATTTGCAGAACTCATTGTAAGCTATGCATAGCTTGTGTGCAAAGTATGTAAGTATGTGTTGTGTTGAAATATAGTCATCAGTGCTAATAGTAGTGACAATAAATTATATTTCAAGTTGATGAATGCAATGTTTACAAACGCAAAAGAAAAGACAAATTAATTGCATGGAAACAAAAGCTTACATAAAATAATGCATAAATAAAAAGAAGGAATTATATATTCATGTTTGGTATAAGAAACAAGTCACACATCTTAAACCTATAGAAAATACTTTCAAGAAGTAACTGATTTAGTATGGGGGCCATCATTTAATAATATTTATCCTGTAAAGTATTGTGACCGTGTGTGTGTGTATGTGTGTGTGTGTGTGTGTGTCTGTCTGCAGGTGGTGTTGATTCACCAAAGATCAGAGGAGACGGTGACGTACGCATCTTTGTGGCCCTCTTCCCTTATGATCCTGCCACTATGTCCCCCAATCCTGATGCTGCTGAGGAAGAGCTGCCCTTCACTGAAGGACAGATCATCAAAGTATGTCCCCACACCGCTCAGACACTACTCAAATAACCTTGGCAATCATGTCTTTCATGCAAAGTGTCCCTGATAAGCTCACATCAACAGAAAGGCTACAGCACGCACACGGTTGAATATGCCTCTGTAGAGAGACATTACATGTATAAAAAGAGTCATTCTGGAACATTCCTGTAACTTTGACATATGTTTGAAAGTCCCAAAGCCATGAATTGAAATGGAACTATATATATAAATATATAAAGCCAGCAATGTCACGGGTGTGTGTGTGTGTTTGTGAAAGAGGCTTTAGAGTTTATTTTTACACTCCTCTCCCCAGGTTTACGGAGATAAAGACCCAGATGGGTTCTACCGAGGAGAGTCTGGTGGTCATCTGGGCTTTGTACCATGTAACATGGTGTCTGAGATCCAGGTGGAGGACGAGGAGACCCGGCAGCAGCTGCTGCAGCAGGGCTTCCTGTCCACAGCGGCCTCTATGGAGAAGATAGGTAGGTGAAACTGTCAGTCAAAGACTTACCAGCTACCTAAGGACGGCAGATTTTGGACCAAACAACACACAGTGTGGACTGTGTGAATTCTAATCATGTGTGCTGTTAAATGTGTTCTGGTACAGCTGCAAACTGTTACATTTGGACACCCTTTACCATAGGTGTAATGTAATGTTTTGCTCATGATGTCATCATATGTTCATGTTTAAGTGGTAAGTGAAAATAGCAGCACAATCCAGACCTTCAGACATTCAAATTGGCCAGCTGCATAAAGAGACACATTGACATATTTCTGTCTGCAGCTGATTGGAGAAAAAATGAAAGCTGTTTGATGAGAGGAGGGGGAGTGAAAGCTCCCTCTGGCCTGTTGACCTTTCGACCCTACAGGAAGCACAAAGCAAGCTCTCATCAGATCAGACTAGATTTCGGTTGAACTAAATTAAAATGGACCAAAAATCATGTTTGGATGGGTTCTTGTTCCCTGTGTTGCTATTAAGGAAATCATAACCATCTACGTATTCTCAGTCCCTGACTGCGTTTTCATGCAGGTGACTAAAAATCAACTAAATAAACGAAATAACAAATAAATAAACTGCAGTCAAAGTGTTTGACACTTTGCTTGTTTCCTGCTTTCTACCCAGAGCGGTTTTGCAGATGGTTTAACCTTTTCACTTCCACTTGTTCTCACTGCTGTGTCTGCTGCTCACTGGTTGTCATTTTTTAAATTGCTTCTCACTGGCTTTTCATTGTCTACTTTGTCTGGTCTGCTTCTCTCAAAAATTGCACCTCTGTGTTTCTTTTTTTTGGTTTCATTTTTTTATTTTACTTTTTGTTTGGTTGTCCTTTCTAAAACTCCATAAAGGCACTCGCACACACGCACAGCTTCCGCGTCGCCCTGTTCCACCGCCGAAACCGAGACGATCCAAGAAAGGTGTGTCTCGCTGCAGATTGTGGCTTCCCACCTCCCTCCTTTTATTCTCTCCTCTGGTTTGCTTCTCTTTCTGTCTCTTTGACTTTAGCTTTTGGCTCTTCCAGTTGCTGCTTCTCACTCAGCGACCAGGTTTTTTTTGTGTGGGTCAGCTACTGTAGTAATGAAATCAGACAGCTTCCCAGCATCATGGTGAAATATTAGCACTGTGAATACTGCAGTACAGTAGTTTCATATTCTATAGTTAAGGCCTAGTGTTACACTGTCTTTTGTAGAGCTTATAGGCTCTTCAGAGTCATCTTTCCAGAGGTTCACTTTTTTATGATTTTGATTTTGTAGCCTGTGCGACAGCTTCACGAATGTTAAAAGGCACATACATGAGTGCTGAGTCAGTCCTGCCAGCTTTTCATTGGATATCCATGTAATACAGTGCAGACATAGCAGCAGAATGTGGCAGCATGTTGCTTATTGATCGATAAAAGAAAATCCTCCTGCCAGTATTCTGCTCCCATGCCGCAAATGCATTACATGACCACCTAAAGTTCACCTGCTGAAACATTCATCCCCTCTGATCTCCACCTATGGCTTAGTGAACTCCAGTGTGATGACTGAGACGTGCTGTAACTTCAGACAGGATTGTTCTTTGGCCTCTGAGGTCTGTCTTTCTGTGATTGTGCTCATGCACTTTTTTCCCCCCCTACCCCATCTTTTCCAGTGGAGTCTGCTGCACTCTGGGAGGAGAGCGTAGACTCCTCCAGCCAAGGTTTGTAGTTAGCGCTTCGACCCTCTGCCTCTCTGTTTTCATCTGCATGATCGGACGACCGCTGCAGTGTCCACTGGAGGACAGCATGTGTTTATGTGCCATTTTGTGACCTTTTTTTTAATGAGAACTGTATTCTAGCTGCTGATAACACCAGGGCTCACCTCCATTCATTCTCATCAGAGACTGTTTGATTATTTGGGGGTATACTGAAGAATCTTCAGTAAAGGAAATAATGTAAAATGTGTTTGGGTTGGAAATGACTAAAATAATAGAATAACAATAGAATGGTATTTTTGAGAGTAGCATAAATGAAAGTACCAAATCTAATGTCTTTGTTCTTACGTTCTTCATTAACCCCCAGTTCTAAATGTCAAGCAGTCTCTTCTCCTAACTCCTCTTCTCATTTCACAGTTCAAGTGGCATCATTTAATCATCAACTCACTTCAGTAGTCTTCATTTTCACTAACAGTGTTGCAAAGAGTTACGTGCAATCTTCATCCCATGGCGAATGTTTGCTCTGATTGATTCAAAAACAACAGCACAGCTCAAGCTGATAGGACCTTTTTAACTCCTCCTGCTAATCTCCTGTTGTTTTTATTTTGATCCTCACGTGTTTGACTGCAGTGGTGGGACTTCTCCTCAGCTTAGCATGATGCTGAGTGAGTCGGACATGCAGACACGATGCACTGCATGCTGACGAGCTAAATGGAATTGCAGGGAGGTGTCACTCCACTAATTATCAGCATGTCAGACTGTACTGTTTGCCCCTCTGTGTTTGACTGACAGATCCCAGCCAGACGGCCACTGCTGCTGCAGCTGTGGGGAACCCAGCCCCTGGAGCTCGCCGGATGGTCGCCATCTTTGATTACGATCCACGAGAGAGCTCCCCCAACACTGACATAGAGGTCAGACTTGTACATGCATAATATATACTGCGTATATCTATATGTGTGGTAGTAGCTTTTGCTCATGATCTGCCTTGTTTTTATGACTGGGTTCAGGCTGAACTGACCTTCAGTGCAGGAGACATCATACATGTGTTTGGTGACATGGACGAAGATGGCTTCTTCTATGTAAGTGTTGACATGTCTCCAGAATGGTCTGAGTGGTCTGTTTTTTTTGCCTCAATTTAATAATAAGTGGTTATTTTTGCACCGCACTTCTTTAAAAAAATGCAGTTCTTCTTGTATTTATCATAAAAACATTGTTAAAACTGCAGAAAAAATACAATACATATACATACAATACAATTCCTGTGTGAAGGAGGAGTTCTTCTAGAAAACTACATAAGATAAAATGAAATAAGATAAGACTTTATTGATCCGCAGGGGAAATTAAGTATTTAGATTAAATAAAAGAAATTAAGGAAATTAGAGATACATGTAAAGCTATGTACGATATTTGCTGAAAAATGTCCATCACAATTTCCTGAAGCCCAAAGTAACATCTTCAAATATCTTGTTTTGTCCAACCAACAGTCCAAAACCCACAGATATTGAATTTACTGTGATGTAAGACCAAGAAAAGCAGCACATTCTTACATTGGAGAACCTGGAGCCATGAAGTATTTTCCCCTTTTGCTTGAAAAATGACTTAAATGATGAATCGATTCAACTTACAACAATAGTTGTTGATGAGTTTTTCTGTCGATCGACTAATCAATTAATGTTCAGGAAGTTCAGAACAGCAACTGTCAAAAGTCTCATAAACTAGAAATGATTTGAATTTGAACAATTACATAAATAGTAACAGAATATGGACTATGGAATGAATTGCAGCCCTGTTGTTAGAAGGCGTCCTCATGTCTTAATGCTGTGTTTTTCTACCAGGGAGACTTGAATGGACACAGAGGCTTAGTGCCCTCCAACTTCCTGCAGGCCGTGCCAGAAGACGTTCCAGCAGAACTTCTCTCTGCTCCGCCTGCACCAGAACCTAAGAAAGAATTACAGGTAGCTCAGCATTTCTCTCCATCCAGCACGCACTGGGCGACCTCCTGTCCTGCAGTCATGCATTATGTGCCATTTTCACAAATTGTGTTTTTCTCTTGCACATATTTGCCGAGCCCGGTCGCTGTCGTTTTCTGTTCTGTTTCTTTAATTCTGCCTGTCACGTTTGTTTTGCCCCGCTGTGTCCTGCATGGCCTTCTGCAGAAGCAGAAACGAACTGTACACTTTGAGACTTGATCGTAAGTGTTATCAGATAGGACTATAGCAGCTCAGTGATCAACACTAGTGTCCCCTGTTCACTCCCTGTTTATGTCCTCTTCCATCCACCTTAGCTATAGTTCTGCACTGCTCCAATGTATTGATGGTTTTAGTTCACCAGAGATCTGCCTCCACTGCCTCCTCCTTTGAGCGTGTCCTATCCTTGTGTTTCCCTTTGGTATTAGCAGTTTAAGCATAACTCAATACAATAAATCTGAAATGCTCATTCTCAAAGTCTTACTTTCTTCTCGAAGGGCACCTGGACGTCTTCAACAGAGCCTAAACATCCTGGGCCCTCAACACTAGAAGAGGCTTTGCACCCCCAAACAGAACCTCCTGTCCCTGACCCAACGGAGCACACAGACCTGCGACCCAAACCGACACCCACCGCAAGCCCCACGTCAGACCTGGACCCTGCTCCAGGTCCAGCTGCAGCGGAGGCCTGCTGCTCCCCTCCGGCCCCCCTTCCGGCAGACAGCCCGACACAGACAGACTGCTCTGCACAAGCCAAGAAGAAGAAAGGCTTTTTCTCCAAAGGCAAGAAGCTGTTCAAAAAGCTGGGATCCAGCAAGAAAGAATGAGAGTCAGGACGTCTGACTCTGAATACTCGCGTCACATTGAAAGCACTTTTTCTATCTTCACTGTTAGTCTCAGTCGGTAGTCTGCGCAGTTCGTGGCTGTCACATCTAATAACTGATGCTTTATGGATGATACATTTGCCTTAGAGCACTGCTAGACCAGCTGTTAAATTTAGAGTACTTTAAAACATCAGCTTATGGCATGTAGAAGTGCATGTTGACGTGTGCAAACTCACAAATATATTCTCTAAATCTCAGTACGTAAGTATGTAAGCATTTGCAAATGTTCTACGCAGTAGAGGCTTTAACGCTTGATGTAAAACAGATTCATTTAGAACAATGTGATACAGGGCGATATGAAACAGCAGACCAGACTTTCAGCCCAGCTCAGACACAGCAAATGAAGTATTAGCTTTAATGCTAATGTACTGGTGCCACTTTATTTATTTGAAGCAAACGGAACAGAAGCAGCAGTCCATCTCTTCCCTCTGTGTGACTATAAAGAATGCACTAGCCATCCTGACTGGATGTATTTTATGTATTTATCTGTCTGCTTGTCCCTCACATGCGTTTCTTATTTATACGGTACTTTGTACAGAACATGTTATTTATTTGTATCAGACTCTTGCCCTAACCATCACCACATTGCATGACATGACATCAGGGCAGGAGGTCAGTCCTACAGAGCTGTCAGAGACAGTGAGGAGCCACTTTGATGTGTGTAGTTTAGATCTAATCTAATGATGGGGTTTGAGGTTAACAGTCAGGACTGTCTATTGAAGTTGAATACTGTTAAATGTAAAGAATGTGTGTGTGTGTGTGTGTGTGTGTGTAGACCCAGTCCACTGGTGAGACTGAAAACAGATGCCTTTCTCAGACATTAACACAGGAACTCTTGATGTTTGTGACTGCAGTCACAACTGGCCTAAATGTTGCATACAACATATTTTCTGTCTGTGTGTGAGTGTGAGAGAGAGACCTGCAGCGAGAGCAGAAGTGATGTAGTATGTCGTGATCAGCAGGCTGCTCTGGTAGCTAATGAGGCTGCAACCAATGATTATTATAAAATTATTATTGATTAATCTTTTGACTATTTCTTCGATTAATAGTAAAAAACATCAAAAAACAGGGAAAAGTGCCACTCGCAGTTTCCTACAGTCATCTAATGTCTTGTTCAAAACCCAAAGATATTCAATATACTGTAATGTAAGACAAAGAGATTCAGCAAATTCTCAAATTTGAGAACCTAAAATCCATCATATATTTGGTGTATCATGTATCTGTTCTTTCTCCATCTACTAATCCGGGGGTTTTCAAAGGGGGTTTTCAAAACATGATGATTCTCAGGCAGGTTCTGGAGTTCATTTTTCTAAGTGAATTTAGAAAAAGAAGTTTATTTGCGATGGACATCAGCGATAATGATATCCGCAGGAAGTGTAAGTCACACTGAATCTATAAATATGTGCATCATGTCTGTGTGTTCAGAGCTATGACCCCCCCCCCCCCCCCCATCAGCCACTGCTGCAGCTCAAACTGCTGACCATGTCGATAAGCTAGCCAAACTACAATAACTAACTTCCTGTTGTTCTCTCCCTCTACACCCCTCTCACAATTTGAAAACCTCTGGACTAGTTGATTAATTGATTAATTGACTAATCGTTGCAGCTCTAGTTAATTTAAACTCCAGAATCACAACGCTCAAGATATCGTAGTTAAACTTGATGTCCAGATGTCCAGAGTGAAGCAGTGTCCTCAGTGCTGGTGGCATCAAAAACCACATTAGGTAGCAGCCTGATGCTAAACATACATGAGTATGCTTTGAACGCAGCATGTTGGGTGTTTTTACATTTAACACAGCTAACAGGAACATTGAACCTGAACAGTTTTCAGTCATGGCGATGGTGGTTGGTGGCTCTACTGTACTGTGACAGACTCTGCAGTAAGTCCTTCGTGTATCTTTTCTTTTGCCTCCATGACGCTCAGCTTGGTGGTGTGTGAATGTTGGGTCCAACAGGCTAAACAGTGTTTCTAGCATCTTTACCAGCCCATGCAGTGTAGTGGGGAGTAGTTGTTTGTGTCCACACATCTGCTTAAAGCTAAATAAAACAACTTCAGCAATACAGCATATCATGTACTGCAATACTAGAACCATTCTGTATCTTTAAATGGTTTGTGACAGATGATGTGAGTGTGTGGACCAGGCCTTAGTATTGTTAGTCAGTTACAACACATGCAGTGATTGGATCTTCTATCTGTGTGACACGGGGCTGTTAGGTAACTTCTCAGGTTTTCACTTGTAGTTTCTTATTAATGCTGAGCCACCCGTTGACTCTGGCTGTCAAAAAAAAACAAAAAAAAAACTGCAGAATATGCCAAACTCTTAGGTGCTTTGCCTGTTACCATAGCAATGAGAGGCCAAGCATCCAGCGGCGCGGGGGATATTCAGGGGACTGTGGTCTGGGTGGAAGCGTGGAGGAGGAGTTTTTGTTTCTTGAAGATCAGACCTGAGTTCGCTCGCGTCGTCGAAGTTGCCCCACACGGGCAGGTGGGCGTCACACCTGATGACACGAGTTGGAGGCACATTTTTTTCTTCAGTGTTTTAATTGTTTGTCTGTGTCACGTAAAGGGAGCACGACGATGCCAAGAATAAAAAGGGAGGGGGGATCGAAAGAGACACTTTAGATGTGAGATAGCCGGGATAGAGGCAAGACTGAGGCTGTACTGTATGTTTTCTTTATTTATGCTTGTCTTTTGTTTTAAAAGGAGGGGGGGGGTTGGATGCTCAAAAGTTGCCGAAATGTACAGCGAATATTTGTACTGATCTTGTATTTGACGGCCTTCAATGCACAAGTATTCCTCTACCTGCTGTGTAGTGAGTAGACGGCTCCACTGGCGACTGAATAGGACCTAGACCCACATAGGTAGTGTTTTAGCTCAGTTGATCATATTTAGCCTTACAAGAAGACCTTGTTTAGTCTTAACATGTTGTTTACAGGATGTTTATTGACTGCATGCATACCAATGTTATACCCATGTTCGGCCTTATTTATGTTACTGTCACGTTTCTGTTGTTCTCGGCTGACTTGTCTACAACATTTGAGTTGTAGATTGTCAATGCAGTGGAAAGGAAGCTGTTGGAGCTGTGTGTATATAATGAACAGTGTTGGGACTTGTGGTATATTTTCATACAGCGCAGGAATTTTTTTTTTTTTTTTTTTTTTTTTGTCTTTTCCTGACCTGCATTCATTGTTTGAAACCAGTGGAAGATTTACCTTTTTATATATTCATGTTTTTATTACCCTTTTGGAAGCTCATCTGTAAATATTTTTGTTAATATTGTTTTTCAGATATTTCTTTTTTTTTTTTTTTTTTTTTTTGCATGTCCAGGCGTTGTGGATGGAGGAACAGTAACTAACAATGTAGAGGACTCATTGACTTGAAATTGTGATGGTTTCTTTCAATATGGATCTTTTTACAGGAATAAAGTATGTATATTTTCACAGAACACACTGAGTCTGTCATGCATGTGGTGCTCCTGGAAAACTAAAGTTGACACAAGGTACGTTGTCATTTTCATCTTTATTTCATATCACACAGATCACATGTACATGGTTATCTCTTTTTTGTTTCAGGACAGTTGAAACAGATGAATTATAAAATGGAGGAAAGAGTCGCAAGCTCTGCTCTGCGCCACACACCGCCCATGTGAACTGACTGGGGCAACACTCTGGGTAATGCGTGGCCTCATGAGACAAAGCAGCTTCCTCTTTTCTTGACTTCCTGCGCGGGCTCTGTGCCGGGCCTCTCCTCTCCCTGAAGCCAACAGTACACTCATCCATAAAGTAGGAAACACTACACTGTGGCGAGGAGTTTAGTAGTGCTTTCTACTTTATGGATGACTGCACTGTACATCCACTGCTCTTCTTCCGTCTTCTGTCTTCTCCCACTTCTGCTCTTCTTCTTGCACCTGCGCTCGCGTTTGCAGCTGCACACACACACACACACACACACACACACACACACACACACACACACACACACACACACCAACCCCCACCCAGCCACACACACTGTTACACCAAACCGAAACCTCTCAGCCCAACGCTCAAACAGCCTTCGCTTTTGTTAAACCAGAAAATGCACACTTCCTGATTTGTCTTGAAACATTTGCATGTGTGGTTTTCCAGACAGCTCGTTCAAATCTAAGCGAGGCTTGTTAACATTTTTTGTACGTGTATAACAAAAATCGTCCGAAGGACCCAACCATTGAGCCTCACAATGTTCAGGCAAAAGTCAGACTTAAACCGCTCACCAGAGGAAGCGCTATCTTGAGGAAGCCATTTTAGCAGGCATGAGTAAGCTTTTCTGCCTGAGCAACAGATCGCTTGGTACATTGAAAAGTCATGTAAAATAAGTCCAACAATAAGGGCAGACATCTGTTATCAGGTCAGAAAGAAACTGGAGCGAATGCAAAGATTAAGTAGACGCATTAAACACTAAACAAATCAATGAAATTACAGTAGGAAAAAAAAAAGATTGTTCAGTTTTAAGAAAAATGATTTTTAATCAAAATTCCAAATGGACTTCTGAATAGAGGTCCCTTGAAGCAGAAGTTAAATCAAATGAATGCAGAGTTAATGAAGTAAAAGCTGGAACACCAGCGAATAAAAAGCATCTTTATCATGTTGTCACAAATAATTGCGTTAAATAGCCAACGTCGTCCGTCATACTTTACCCCGTCCTTCGTTCTTTTTCTGGGCTTTAAGTGACGATTGTGCGGCAGCCCTCGCAGGTGTCTTCTGTCTTGTCCAAGGAGAGGATGAAGAAGAAGAAGAAGTTCTCTCCTTTTGAACCCTCCACAGCCACGTGATGTAACCACAGGAAGAGGTCTAACAGTCACAGCCGCTCTCTTTCTCTTCTTCCGTCTTTGCTCTCTGCCGGCGCTTTTTTAAAAACGCTGACAGCAACTAAGAAGATCATTTTACCAAACAGTTCAACTTCTTAATGACGCAAACTGCACGGGAAACAAATACTCTTCACATTTGAGATTTTTTTTTTGTGTTAACTACAAACATCCCAGATTTCCTTTTACTTAGTCAACTTCACAATCACATTCTTTTGAGGCTTCAGCTCAATCTGTCCATCTTGACCATGTCTGTGATGCTGTGCTGCAAGCCATGATGTCATTCACACGATTGTAGACGTTCTGTAGCTTCATGCAGTTTTGTCCACAGCACAGTGCAATGAGGACTTGGGTAATAAGGCCATAATGAAGTGGAGAGAAATTACAACACACACTGTGAGCACATCTGCACCCTGAACTATTTACATTTATATCTCACATTAAGTTCATTTTATTAGCAGTTTCATGACTTCTTTTAGTGCTCTGAGCGCGCCCCAGAGACACAGGAAGGTATGGTTGAGAACGTGAAGTACCTGATGAGTAAAACAGTTCCCGTCAGATGATGGTTTCACTGATAATCTGACTTTCCTTTGGTGTAAAAACGATAGAAGCTACAGGAGGAGCTGGCCCGACAGCTGCATTTTTATTTTCAGTTTGTTCAGAATTAAACCATTTGACCTGAAACACATCGTTAAAGGATAATTTTCTCAAGTCTACCTTAATACGATACTCGTGGTTATTGGTGTCTGTAATTGTTCTTCTTGTCCACACTGGCAGCAAAGAGATCCCTTCCTTAAGCAATCTCAGTGACACTAATGGGGAGGGGGGGGCAAAATCAACAGTCACTGCATGAATGCATTTTTACACAGAAGGAGGATTGTGGATCTTGTGAGAGAGGTTCTCTTGGTGGTGTGCAGGTGGATGAAACGGAGAAACAGTTACAGCGAACAAATGTACTCATGGGCAAGACGGATTTGAAAAAATGGGACCCTTTTAAAGTGAAAACCAAACGCAGCCAGCATGTTTTTTGTTTTTTTTTACCTGCATTCTCTTGTTCACTGTGATATACCATCACCTCTCTGCCAGGTTTCTAAAGTGAAAGGCCTCAGGTTTCAATTCCTCGTAAATGTAAGTCCAACTGTCACCGCGTGGTTTCTCATAATGCTAACAGCAGGTCAACAGGCTCTGTGGATGAGGGATTAAAGTTACGCTGGTGACATTTAGTAATGTGGAAACATCAAATGTTCAGTAGAGACACTACGTGCACCCTATAAATCATTCATTCAAATTAGTCTTCATTTTGCAGTGAGGCTGTTCATATATAGAACAGCTATATATTTCACTTTACTTTTAACCTCCTTACAGCTCCATTATAGTGTGTTATAAACTGTTTCATAAATGTGTGTATACTGCTTATGAATGCTACATGGGGGGTTTAAAGTGTTACCGTGGTAAGATATGCAAAAAAGGTTTGGGGCACAGTTTTCTTTCCCTTTCCATTATATTTAGTCCTGACACGGGTTTGTTTCATCCCTGCAACTGATATATTATTATATAGATAATACTGATGTATCAATGTGTAAGAAGCATAGTTACAGTGGAGGCTTGACCAGGTGGAGCTAGTTCTAGCTACTTTATTTATAATGAGGTAGTTTAAGTCCTGTGGTCCCCCCCCCCCCCCCCCCCCCCCCCCCCCCTCACCAGATGAATCTGAGATGATTAATGGGAGAGGAAAGAAGAAAAAACAAAGTTCTGAAGCACAAATTGATACGATATGATGATGAAGCCATGTGAGAAGTGTCTCTTTGGTGTAGCTGCTAACAACTCATACACATCTGAAATGTGAGTAAAGTTCAGTGTGCGCAGGGTCCGGGTGCATTCTCACAGTTTCCTGTGGAGGATTTGAAACAGCATGGGTGTGTATTGATGTGACATCGTTAGGTAGACTATGACTTTATTCCCATGACTTCTATTCCTGTTGGGAGTTCATGGAGGTTAATGAGAGAAAAAGAGTGGACGTCATACTGACATCAATACCTCTGAGGGCAGTGGATGTGGGAAACAAACCCTTCTGCCTACAGAATGTAAATGTGTGTGTGTGTGTGTGTGTCTCCACTACACAACAAAGGCATCAGAGTAAAGATGTCACAGTTATGACACCAAATTCATAAAAGATGGGGAAGGTGACATCAGCCGGTGTACCAGATAGACGTTAGGAAAACACGTGTCGTGCCTCATACTGTGAAACAACATGTACCTCATACTGAACGTACTGTCTCAATAAGCCTCAACAGAAGCCTCCTGTATGAGGATTCTGGGTATTTGTCTATTTATTCATATTAAAGGCAAGGGTCATTGGTGATGCTCCGATCACAAACGAAACAGTCCCAATGAAGGCTTGTTGAGAATATCCAGCATATGGCCTCTTTAAAAGCCACACTTTTTTTTTTTTTAGCCTTTAACCCTCCAATCTCCTGACCCCTGCCCTGCGTTGTACTAATCCCTGCCCTCTTCAACTCACTGACTCACTGAAGTGCTTCAGCTGGCAGACGACCACTAGCGTCTGTGCATGTGCATGTGCCAGTGGGGAAGTGAATCCAGCTCCCTGTGTGAAGAGTGTGCTGGGGCCTTTCCCGAGCCCTCGCTGCCTCTCATGATAGACCTTATCTGGGCCGGCAGCCATTTCCCCTCCCTTCCCCCTGCGCTCTCCGAGCTCCTCCTGGGCCGAGGCCGGGTGTCGACACCACCGAGCGAGCCGCTCACGAGGTTGCGTCCCCCCTCCCAGCCCTGCGAGCCCCACAGAGGCCTGAGCTGCTCTAAACCGGCTTCTGCAGAGCACCCCGTGGAAAGTAGATTTACTCAGGAACTGTTATTAAGTCGCATTTTTTCCCCCCACTACATTCGGACAGCTATAGTTTTCAGAAGCAGTGACTGGTTGGAGCTCCCTGTCACGTAACAATGTCTTTCAAAAACATTTGTTATGGTCTACAGACAAAAATGAGCTTTCTCAGCTTGTCGACATGATATATAAATAAAGTTATGTTACTTTAAATAAAACACGCTCAATGCATTCACCGATTAATAAACAGACTCCCATTAAATAACTGTTAGGGGTCCAAAGAGGTCAAATGATCTACTATTTCACAAAAAAAAACAAAGATTTGAAAGAAGTCCCAAAAATGAATATAATTTTGTCTATGATTCTGCATGCAGGACTTTTACTAGTAATCGAGTATTCTTGCATATTTGTGTTGGTACTTTTACTCATGTACAGGATCTGAGTACTTCTGAGCACCTAACATGCCGACGGTGTGAAGCAGATGCCGGCATTTGGAAAAGGAATTGAAATCCTTAAATATGACAAGCTGCTCTCGGTTCAGTAGCTGATTTGTAGTCTGCAAAAGAGAGGAAGTTTTGTAAGCCTTATGAAACACGCGCACACACACACACACACACACAGTTTGAGTGTGTGTGGCCTTCTGTTGATAATGTCCACCCCCATGTAAAATACATCCCCTCACTTCCTATCTCCACTTTATCCCTGTCGGGCAGAGCACATTTCAGGACTGAGTTGAAGAAACCTCCTCTTGCTTTTTCCCTTTTTAACAGAGCTCACCGAGTAGCCACGGCACCTTGAGTCAACACCTCGTTTTCTGATCTAATACTTTCCCTTTAGCTTAAAGCCTTGACATATCCTAATAAGGGCAAAAGCCATGGCTGCGAGCACCAATGAGGCCATGGCAGACAGGCCCGCGGTCCCTGCGTGAAAGTGTGAAAATGAAGGGCGTGCTTCACTCAGATGCTGGTGCAACGTTTGATGTGTGGAGGAGAGCGCAGGGGCGGACCTGAAAGCCTTCCTGACAGCGCCTGTGGTCGTGGAAGTCTTGCAGCACTGAGCCGAGCCGGTTTTGTTTTTAGTTTGCAGCTCTCATGAAAAGAGGCTCAAATCACATGGAAATCAAATGGAAAAAAAGTGATTAAAAACTGCTCTTTAGAAAGGAATTGTTTTGTTTCACACAGCAGGAAAGGGGTAAAACTGAATAATTAAATAATGTTGCACTCATCTACACATGCACCCTGTTCTGCACTGAGTTATAGAAACCCACATGGAGGTGTACAGACTGACTTGTGGTTTGTCTCTCATTTGATTACAAACTGCCCCCAACCACTGGTGCTAGATTCTCAGTTCAAAACGTCTCTGTTCTGCTTGTGATGGAAAGAATGAGAAATGTTTAACATTCTGCACATTTGAATAACGGATACTTGATTTGTACGTCTTTCACTTCAGTTTTTGATTCTGTTCAAAACTATAAAGACATTTCATTCAACAAAGTGGCCGATGGCACCAAAGTGTGTTTCATATTCTGAAGTAAAAGAGGAGACTCAGGTCCTTATTTAAGACTTTGCCATATGGCACGTTTGGTTTTTTTTTTACTTTAAAAATGGCAAACTAATAGTGAAATAGAGACTTTATGTGGCTGCACATGCAAGAATCTTTTTATAGCCATGTTTTCCTGTTTCAGACTCACGGGGGAGGAAGGTATTCCAGCACGCACCGGGCAGAAGATGGAGAAATAATCCTGAGTGGATCATCATTCCAGGACAAACAGCCAATCACACTCCCCATGTACACTGGGCTGAGCTGCATGTGGTCTGTGTCACACAAACACAATGTCTACAGAGCCGTTATACCAACCTGTGTACGTTTCGCAGATTCAGAACATAAACTTTATTTATACAGCATTTACAAACAAACGCATAGGGTGCTTTCCACGGGCAGACTGAGATGGGTTACTTTTGATTTGTTGTCCGTGCACATGATGGTGAAATGTTGAGGCCAAAGCAGGGGCTAACATTCGTTGAAGGCGGCTTTGCAAGCTGATGGTTAATGACAGGTAAGTCTTTCCGTTGGTTCAGCTGCTGTTTGGTTGTTGACTTTGACCTCTGACCTCGTTGTGGCAGTGGAAGGGAAACAAAAAACCCCAGCTCAGCAAACATAACATTTTCTTAATAACAGTGCCTCTGCATGCTAATCTTCCTGTCTGTTCATTGAACAGAACAACTCTAACTAACTGCGGCCTCACACGCTGTTCCAAGCTGCTTCTAGTGGAAACATGGCCACTCCTACACATCCTGCACTACAAGACACCTTATGAAATCACCATTGTTGCAGGCAGAGAATGCAGAGGCGTAACTATGGTATTTAGCGCCCTTTATTTCTCTTGAGTTAAAGTTCAGTTTATGAACCAGTTATATTTGTATCTGTCATTGTAGATACACATGATGATATCATAATTAAGAACAGATGCATAAAATCTCCTCTGGACATATTGATATTATTTCTTATATTATATTATACATTACTTCCTTGTTCATTCCAGTACATAAAAGTATATAGTTTGATCAATTTAGGTCACGGCATATGTTCCACCTCATTCCACCTCGTCCTCTCGTCGTTCCCTCCACCAGCCATTGTAGTGTGTCCAGAGAGGTTAAGTGAGAGATGTTCCTGCATAAATGGAACTGGGACAGATTTACTGTATATCATCTTACAGAAGCGTTTGCCCTTTTTAGGCTCCTGCTATTTTACTGAATTTAAACTCCCTGCTGGGAATAAATATTAATTTATTTTTGTGGTGGCACATTGGCATCGCTCTTATCTGTAAGTCACAACGTAGCCCTTTGAATTCCTTCCATATACATCTTTCTGTGCTGCATATCTTGGACGGATTGTCATGGTTTTCTGACAATATTTAGGGAGTGTGTTTTCGTAACATGCACTGATAGAGGATCCTGATATAAAACCATCTGCTTCACTTCATTAAACCATAACCGGTTTTTTTTTTGGTTGTTTTTTTTAAAAAGCTGTTTCACTAACCATGCCTTTGCAATAAAATATCAGCACCAGGTGCCCAGTGCAATGAAACCCTGACCTAACAAGACAATAGCAAGAGCTTACCGTGCTCACTTACAGAGATTTAAAGAGTCCACAGTGTGCATGACCCCGATCCATCAAGTTACAGTGAAATTAGACAATGCCTACACCCTCTGGCAATAAACAAATATTGTTTCTTCCTAAACAGTAATATAAGCCAACAATAGTGCCTCAGCTGAACAGTACCTGATACACAGAGAAGCACAGGATGACAACCTGAGATGTTAATACAGGCTATTGTACAATGCAACAGTAGCCACAGCAGTGGCTGAAACTGGAAAGCACTTCAAATTTAACTGGAGAAACTATTTATGACAGACAGTAGGTGAGAATCATGCAACTAGATTCACAACACTAATAATTTGGCTTATGGTTCCCCCTGCTGGCAATGTTTGGTACTGTATGTGATTTCAGTATTCAGTAACAAGCACCATTTTGTGGCCCAAATAATTAAGTACAGGGATATTTCATTAGCATTAGTTCAAACCAGAAATGATTTAGTGCGTAGTTCCTCCACTCTGGTGTTTCAAATCAGTCACTAATTCTGTAGTGAAAGACTACAGTGATCTCTCTCTCTCTCTCTGTACAGTGAACTGATAAGTCAGGGATCTGGATCTCACCAGGATTCTGTGGTGATACATGAAGATGTAGTGAAGCAGACAGTGTGGATTTGAGCTACATGCTAACAATGACCACGTTAACATGCTGATGTTCATCAGGTATAATGGTAACCGCATCCACCATTCTACTAAATGCAAAGCACAGCTGAGCCTGATGGGACCGTCATTTTTGTTGCAGGTATTCGGTTATGAAACAAAGTTCAAAATTTGACCTGATGATGGCACTGATTAAAAAGTTAAAGGATCACCCAAGTGACTACAATTCACCCTGAGGGGGACATGAACATCTCTAACAAATGTCATGACAATCCACCCAGTAGCTGATACTTCAGTCTGAGCCAAAGTGGTGGACCCAGTGGCCAACATTGTCATCCCTAAATGCATGTATTTGTAAATGAAGTTAGGTCTGCTCTCTTTAATGATTCCACTACGTGTGGTGTTTTGTGTTTGTATATGGAATATAGGAAGCTGTTCATAGGGACATTTTCTGGGGGAGCTTCCAGTGGACTGTGTCATCTTTGGCACTGGGACACCTCAGAACATGTCTGACACCCAGCTTACTGGGAGTGATTACTTGGGAATAGGAAGATGCAGACTCGCAGACACTGTGTTTGCAGCTTACAGAAAATAAACAGTACTTTTATGACAATTACTCACATTTATTATAAAACAGACCTTTATTTTTTCTCAATCATTCAAAGAAATAAAAAAAACATCCACTTCGTCTCCCTAATAACCACTAATGCTAATATTTCCAATCACAACAAAAAACAAAAATTGAACAGTTGGAGGGCAAGACATCACAGACATGATCAAATTTAGTTCCACTGTGGCTAATCAGATAACTGGAAGCAGTCAGGCTTATGTCTTCACTGCTGTATCTCTGGATTTGTAGATCACTCCTCTGCTTTTCAGCTCTCTCACCACGCCTTCGGAAGAGGAGAAAGAAATGTTAGCATGGGTGTGTGTGGCTTGCTACATATTGAGGCAGCACAGTTTGTGTATGGTGTACCTGGAGGTAGTCTGCCTGTCACTGACACTGCATATACACCTGGCTTGAAGTTGCCTATAGGATGGAGCAAAACATATACCCACATTGTAAGACACACAGAATTGAATTGAGAATGACTTGAAATAACATTTTTAAAAAATGCAATGTTCTCCCTGCTATAGGATGAAAATGTTGCTTTGTGTCTGCTGGATGTGTAAGCCGGCAGCTATTTATAGGTTTGCTGCAACAGCTTTATAAATATGTCAGGGCTGCGTGTCTCTTAAGAGTTCCCCTGCTCCCTCATGGTCAAACATCGATTAATGCAGCTTTAAGTATAGGCCCACATCCTTACCTATCCTCTGCCATTTAGCTACCCAACTGTCCTCAGGACTCATCATGGCTATCACTCTGTGGACATACACACAGCATTGGTAAACATTAAGAAAACAATCCAGTCAATGTGCAAATTCCACCTGAAAGTTTTTCCAATGATCAATGCTGAATGAATGTTTACCCGTCAAACGAGGAACTTGTGCATTCATAAACCATCTCTCGGTTCCCCTTCATCTGAAGGTACGACTCGCAGTTGTCACAGCCGTCGTATTCAAACTGGTCAATGGTCTGAAGAAGACGGTGAGCGACAAGGAGAAGAGTGTGTTGGTAAAGGATTATATGAATCCAGGACAAAAGGGAAAGAGGGAAGAACGGACAAAAGACATTTAAAATAAGATACAAACTGCTTCTTATGCCGACAGGGATGGTTCTGAAATGTTTTACTTGGGTGTACCAAGACTACTTCTAATCAACTGTTGTGTAAAAAAATGTTGTTTATGTATTAGCATTACATGTTTAACCAAACAAACGTAGCTTGTGAGAAGACAGAAAACAAACTAAAGTGTCATGTTGGAAACGACGGCAGAAACCCTTCAGTCTTTCAGTGATATTTAGAAAGTAAAAGTAACCATGAAAGCATTACTTTTAAAGTTTTTGTTCACGTGAGAGACAACGCAAGGAAAACAGAAAGCGGCTACACGTTAGCAGAGACGCTAGCTCGAGCGTTTCTTCCTCGCACCCCAGCTTACCTTCACTAAAGAGCAAAGGAGACAAGCTCGCAGATGGCGAAGGTCTTTAGGGACCGTTTCCAATGCCATTACGGTAAGCTCCCCGAGAAAATACTACTATAATAATGAAATAGGAAACAGATTAATATTTTGAATATTTTCCAGTCGCTGGGGATTTTACGTCACTGTCTGTGAGGACCTAGTAAAGGACCAGCACAGAGGCGTCTCCATTGTGCGCCTGTATAAAAGTCTTTCGCCATCATAAAAAACAATCATCTCAGTTACAGGGATTATGCTTGAATTATTTTGTAGAGTCAAAAATTTCATATTTGTTCCACTGTGTCTAGAAACGTGATGAATGTATGAAACTGTGATTGTTATTTATTTGGCCATGCAATGAAAACTTACTAAAATAATAGATGTTCAAATACAAAAGCAAAGACATGTCATGGATGGATGGACAGAAGGATGGATAGACAGAGAAGTGGATGGATGATGGGTGGATTTTTTATTTGTGTCTCTAAATTAAGACCATCTGGGGGCTTTTTATAACCGTATGCCTATAATTTTAATCCAAGTAGATTAGAGCAGTGTGACTCCCTAGCTCCCTGTTGGTCCAAGGCTACATGTTAAGAGGTATAGTCATAGACTTCCCCATGACTGTACTGCTGATAATGCTGCCATGATTATATCTGTAATAGAGCCCTTTGATCCACACACTCTGCAGTTTTCTACAAAAAGGTTTTGCTCCGACGGTCCCTGTTAATCCTTACCTTTAACTAAAATCTGTTATTTCAATTCCAATAGCTTTTAGTTGTAAACACATTCACAAAATGTCATTTTGTATTTTTCCCTTTTCTGGTGAATTTTAAATTAACGATTAATTTATATTAGCAGATTTCTTATTTCAGTTTCTCTATTATTATTATTATCCTTAATATTATTATATCACTGTGTTGTTATATTGTTATATCACTAATCACTTCAACCAAGTGACTATTTTGTATACTTTCACTGGTTTATTTAAATTAAGTTAGCATTTATTTAAGCATGTTTCAGTTGTGGCAATATAGTAAACCACATTTTAAATTGCAACTGCTAAAAAAAATACACATTTGGCACTCTCTAGATTTACATCTTAGATTTACATCTTGGGGAAACTGTATTGAACAAGTTAACTGTTAACTGATATCATGCTCACCTTTAATTGTGGCTGCCTGCATTCCATTTAGATGTGCCATTTCCAGGCTCCTGGCATTGTGCATGTTGGCTCACTGGCATAGTTTACTTGACAGTTTTTCAAATAAGGGAATTGTAGGTAAATAAAAAAAAAAATCATACAAAATATTACATAATATGATGTTAGGATGAAATATCCCCAAAATCAAAGCTGCAACCACTTCCATGTTACTGCTTCAGTAATTACAGTATATGCCAATTATAATTCTATAAACCTCTGAAAGGGACACTTCAACATATGGAGCAATTTTACTTCTGATGCTTTTATTCTGCCACCAACACCTCTGTACTCTTTTAGGTTACAATCAGATTGAAACATTTTTGAACTTTAAATTATAGCTTGGACTCGAATACTTTTTCCACCACCGATTTGTCCTCATCAAATAGACACACAAACCTGCGTTAGAAGAGTCGCGGCCTGTCCTCTCTGGCTGGACGATGTTACAGGACAGAGGGCCGTTGGCACCAGAACCAGCAGCAGATGAAACGTTTGAACTCCCAACAGCTCCAACGGTTCGGGAACTTCCAACGGTTCTGAGAACAGGAGAAGGTCATCTCTGGCGACCCAGGCACGCTTGTCGAGGTGTGTCTTCTTGGTGTAGCATGACCCAAAACACCCACGGTTACATCGAAATAATTTCATGCAACCTTAACTAAATTTATAAGAAGTGAGTGTGCTAAAAATTAATTTCTAATACAGAGCAGTTCATTTTAGAGCTAGCTAACGTTCGCCTAAGGTTAGCTAATGCTAGCTGAGGTAATGCCAAAAGGTAGCTTTTTCAGGTCTTGTGACTTGAGTAAAGTTAGCAATTTACAGCATTTTATTTTTTTTAGTCAACACTATCATTAACATTAGAAGTTTGAACAATGGTGCTGAAGTTTAACGTTAACAACTAATTAACTTTATGGAAGTTATAGCTAACGTTACTTCATAACTGTGGCAGTAAGGGTGTTATGGTGGATTATTAACTAGTTAGCTAGTGTTAACTGTTGACAGTTGTCCTGATATTCAGATGAGGCGAAGCCTTGTGTTCACGTACATTTACGTCCCTCTGTTTCCAACTCTAAGTTACAGACTAAAGCATGGATGTTGGTGAGAGTTCACTCCCTGACAGCATAAACCCGAATAACTTTCCTGCCAAACTGTGGCGTTTGGTGAACAACCCGGCAAACACAGCCATCTGCTGGGACAGCTTCGGCGAGGTCGTAATCATTGATCAGCACCTCTTCGAGAGACAGATCCTGTCTCCGAGCTGCTCGGACAACGCTGACGCCTTCAAAACCACCAACTTCTCAAGTTTCGTCCGTCAGCTCAACCTGTACGGCTTCAGGAAAGCAGATCCAGCCGTTACAGACAACCATCACCCCGTTACAGACAGCCATCACCCCGCCGGGGACAGCGGGGCCTATCATCATTTCCACAACGCAAACTTCAAGCGAGACCACCCTGAACTTGTTGCGAGCCTGAGGAGACTCACTGTCGACAATAAGGCCAAGCTGCAAGCTGGTCTGGACGTGAACTGTCGGCCCCCGAGCCGGTACCAGCGATTCAGTGGGGATGGCAGAGACAAAAATGTGAAAAGAGGCAAGTGTCACTGCATGACTTCTCATAGCTGTCTTTCAGTGGGGAAGTCACACACGTGTCCCTATGGTGGTATAGTGGATAATAATGTAAAACTAAACTATTCCTCAAAGCTTTCAGGGACTTGAGAGGCCCCACAAACCCCACTTGTAAAATCATTATAAATCCTAAATGTTTTATCGCCTTTCATCCGAACTAAATAGATAGAAATCATATAGAAAGCTTACTAACTAGAAATATTACAAATTGGCATGAGATGTGCACGGCCCAGGACAGGTGGGCTCTGCAGTGGTTGACTAAAACCGCACAGAACATCATTGGTACCCATCCACTGAGCATCAGGGATATTGGTGAGGTGAGGTGCCTTCGTAGAGCCCGAAGGATACTGAGAGACCCACCCCAGCCACAGCCAGCTCACCCTGCTGCCGTCCGGCAAGTGATATAGAAGTATCCGGTGCTGTACCACCAGGCTCCAGAGCAGTGTCTTTCCCCAGGCTGTGAGATTTTTAAATTCATCCCCCTCACTCCATCAAAATGAATAGCTTTTTGTTATGTTTTGGACTACAAATGCAACTTTCGCTATACAACCTTGTGTTGTAAAATTACCATTACTTACCCTTGGACCCATAAACTGCAGGTTGCAATTTTAATTCCACACTCCCGTGCTTTAAATGTATTTTATCACTGTCTAACATTGTTGTCATGCTTTACATTTTCCTGTTTCTGCAGGCCTTTCTTCACTACTTAGCCCCACACATCAGGAGTCAATTCACCCTTACTATACAAATAAAGAGAAGGCCGTGATGACACACAATGGAACCCCAGTCCCACCGCGATACCTGATAAGGGGTCATGGTGCAGCTCTTTCTCCTTCTGTCTTTGGGACAGACAAAGGGATACCAGTATCTTTAAGCCACCACTATGCTGGAATAGCCTCAAGCTCCAATGCTCTGCACATTCAGCAGAGTTTACTGGCCCATGCAAACCATGGAAATCCAAATTTCGCCCAGTTTAGTCCTCCTAATGCACAATATCAGCCTGACTACTATTCCCCAGGTGAGAAGAACATTAGTTAACCTGTTAGGAGTATGTTACGTCACTTCAATTAAAGTGTACACGAGTAGGAAGTACTTGTAATGTACTAAAATGTACTAGTAAGGATCTGTTTGTTGAGGAAATATTATTTATTAATCATGAATGCAAAAATGTAGGTCTCAACTCCAGTAGGCGCCCAAACCAAAACTCTGCATTTTCTAATCTAAAATATGGTCTTTTGTCCTTCTTGAAGTTTGCCAGTGCTACCATCCGAACCTTGTGGCATCACACATGACAGGTAGTGGCCTTCAGACTGGGCCGTTCTCTCCCCACAGTTATTACCAAGTAGGTGAACTGGAGTGTATTCACTTTGTCATGTGTCCAGTGACTTTTTACGACAGATCTGTGAGAATATCAACATGCACTGTGTCTAAAACATGTATTTTTATTTCACCGTTTCAGGCAAGCTATCCTGTGAATATGTTGTGTCGTGGGGACCACAACCAAGACTTGCAGAGTAAGGAAAACCAGCAGGTGAAAAAATGTGACATTAACTTGGACACAATTTTTCAGATAGCCGATGAGGTGATGCAAACTCCAGCCAATAGCTACCTGGTTAGAGTTGCGACCCCAGAGAAGCCAGGCCCCGTGTTGGTGCCATCCTCCAACATCTGTCACACCGTTTTGTATGACAACCCCGCCAGCACCGTGAAAGCTAACCCTTTGTGTGTTGGACCCATTATAATGGCTGTGTCAGGCAATGCTGATCTAGTCACATATGGACAGCAGGAGGAATCTGTGGTTTCAATACCTGAGCAAATGCCTGAAGATGCCATATTTGAGGTAAGCCTCTACATTTGTAGATTTCCTGAAGGCGTTTAGCTTTATTGTTTCTAAAGGCAAGAAACTCTTGTCAGGAAAGGCTGGGTGACGTGCGTCCAGCACTTTGCCAATAGAAATATTTACCCATGATGTGTACTTTTAGGGTATGTATATTTATTAGAGAATGTGTAACAGCTTAGCGGAAGACCTGTACATTATGTGCTGTGGTTTCCTATGTGTCCTGGCAAGGTTACCAGTGATGACGCAAAGGACACTGAGGTTATAGGTGTGGAGGTTAGCGACACTCTCATGGACACCAGTCAGGCTTACAACAGCAGCTGCACAGGAAGTGAACCTGATCTTTAGGTAAGATACTATTGAATGTTTAGGGAGCACATTCAGAAGAGAACTAGTGGAAGGAAAGGCATTTCAAGTTTGAATGTATGTTTGCAAGTCATCACTGCAACAGGTTTACTGACTGTTGGTTATATTCTCGTTTTAGATCTCAACTAGTTGATTTGATAGGCATGTGACAGGGAGCCTTGATTCACTGCAGGATGTGTTCTCACTATTGCCAGACTTGATTCTGCTCTTAAATGATTCTTTGTCGTGAAAAGGTTTATTGCTTTGTTCTAATTGAAATCTTATTTTTTTAAATTTAGCAAAAGTAGTCAAATGTTGTACATTTTTGTGTATTTTCATAGCAGTGGTCTTCCTTATTGTTAGTGTCTTGGGAAATACATTCATTTGAGTAACACTCAAAGTCGTACATTCTGTTTCTCTAAGAATTTAAAGGACTTGTACCACGGTGTATTTTGAAAAAAAAATTGTAAAGCAAGGTTTTACCTCTACATTTTTAACATAGTATTAACTAAAATGTTTTTACCAACTTGTGATGTTTTTAAAGAATTGTAATTGTAAGTAGGACTTGCAGCTGTAGGCCTACACTCAGCCTCTCCCCATTTTAATATGCACACTTTTGACTCACAGTTTGTTTTTAATAACATAACTGGTAGTGTTTGTCACAGCAGGTTGAAACAAGCTGCTGTAATGGGGAGAAAACATTGAACTATTGTATGAAAATAGAACTTAATCAACTAGTGATTGATTGCTTTGTTATGGTGACCAAGTGGTTGCAATCTCCCTGCGTTTTTATTTTTCACTGCATCATTTCAGACGTGCAGGGTTTTTAAAACGTGTAACTGACATGTTTTTAAAAGGCACGTGTGTAAAAGTATCATCATTAAAATGACATATTTTCGACAATGCAGCTGGATGGTTTGTTTATGTGTATGTCACTGTTTCTTGATGACGCTGCAGCCATGTACTGAAGGTGTCTGCTGGTTCTGTAGGAAGTTGTACACTAGAGGGAGCCACTCACTCGTCTTTGATCAGCGCTGCTGCTCCGCCCTCAGCCTCTAATGTGGCCTTCAGGTGCTACTCGGAAGCTCCTGTTACGTACAGGCTTTGATTCTGTAAGGTTTGAGTTTGAGGTTTTGGGTTGAAAACGGAGCCTGTAACAAAAGTGTTATTTGATATCTTGTTTATTATAAAATAAGGTACGTGCTTGTTGTAACCTTTACTTTGCATTTCAATAACAGGCCCAGCGCCATAATAATAAGAACTTAAAGCACCTGTAACACCGCTTGTTTACACGGTTTACATCCTTCCCCTAACTCATCTGGTCGTTCATGTGCACCGTTTTGTGAAAGTCAGAATTTCCGACAGCACGGGAAGGCAGCAGGACAGTGAGCAGGTAGAGACTGTCAATGAGATCCCAGGGGAGCGAGAGACAGTCCCGGAGGTAGACTTTTGGGACGGTGTCATAACTGTACACGGTGTCTCTCCACTTGATCAACTTTAAATGGAGACCACAAGGAGTTTGGACCACTTCTATTTCGTACTTTCTGTTGTGTTTCTACTCTGTAATCGTTGATGGTTTTGATAAACGAGTCCTTTTCCCCCCCTCTGTGTTCTCAGGAGGATCGTATCTAATTTCTCACAGTGCAGCGGAGGCACTGAACTCTTTTTTTTTGTACAGCGAGTAGGTTAAAGTGAAGACCGGCCGTAGAAAATCAGTTGATGGGTCTGTTAGAGAAGCGGCTTTGCTTTCGGACCCAGCATAATCACCAAGTTCTAAGTGAAGTCAGGCGGCGCTGCGTTTGCTTTAGTTAATAATTAGATAAAGCGGTGTGCTGAGTTGAACAACTTCTTCGAGGATTATTTTTCGCAACTCCTTGGCTGTAAAAGATATTACCCAACTTGTTGGCGCTGCATTATCAGTCAGCATGCCTTATAACTTTCCGGCGGCAACCTGTAACCCAGCCTTTGAAGTTCAAGTCGTTGCTCTCCTGCGTTTTTTGTGGATTTATCCAGAAAACGTGGCGCCCACGGGATGTGCTGCCTTTTGACGCTGTTTGTCAACTCGCAAAATGTGATTGTAAAGTACAGTGACTGGCGCACACTGTAATATTCATGGTAGCTCGGACACGGATGAGGAGCCATACCCCGTTGCCAGGACCTGCCCTTCTGGGAGAGGATACCGCAGTTCAGCTCTAACGCAAACACGCTGCAAATGAGGACATTTGTTGTTTATCTCATGAAGACCGGGCTGCCGGACACCAGCACACACTTCAGGCTCTAACACAACACAACGTGTCTTCACGGTGCATTTGAGCGTACAATGTTTCGCCACCCACGTTAATGACACTGGATAAAAGTTCATTCACGCTCATTTGATCTCGGGAGACACAGTTTTCTGCTCCATGCGGGCACTGAGTGACATGCGTGTCTATAACGCGTTTGAATATTAACTCTGGTGCTGAATGGAAGTTTTAGGACACTCACGCATGAGTTCTGATGGCAGTCCTCCAGCTTTAACAGTTTGGATTCTATCTGTTTCGCAGTAGCGGTCGAGGCTGAAAGAAGCGGGACGTATTAAAACATATATATATATATAGAAATATTTTTCCATTTTGTCTATCCGCGGTGCTTGCCTGCTTTGAAGTCCACCATGTGCGGCCGGGCACCGCCGCTACAGCCGAGGCCATGACCGTCCCCCAGCGGCGCCTGGCCGGGCTCTGGCCGTGGCTGCTCATGGCGGCCCTGCAGGTGGTGCTGGGCCAGCCGGGCCTGGAGTCCGAGCGGCCGGCCCTCAAGGTGGCGGTCATCAAGGTGGCATTGCTGAATCACGAGCCTCCGGGGAAGCTCATCACTCTGGAAGGGGTGTTCGTGGGAGGAAGTGCCGGCTCCGCGGAGGGAAAACTAATGCAGGTGAGGTGTCATAAACGAGTGCCACACCAGGGCTCCCCATTGTCACACACCATTTACCTCCAAACATATACTACAAAGAGGCATTTTGTTACAGGGGTGGGCACCTGTTGTTTTTCAGCTGTTTGGGGGGGGGGGGGTCTTCGCTCCCCTGCAGAGTGAAAGCTGTTTGGAATGTAATGCCTTGCTCAAAAACATGTAAGCAATGTGGATATGTGGGAATATTTGGTCTTCAACTCATGTGTTGCATTTGAAAGACAGCCTCGCCACTTGGCATCCCCTTGTGCCTTGGCCTGCTGCTCTGATGACCATTTTGTCCAGACAGAGACGCAGAGTTTAGATCAGGATTACCGAACTTGAATTGATGTTAAATGGTGTCATGCTTTGGGACCCCCTCAGGAGATCCTCTCCACTCCTCTCCACTGCCATCACTGATGCAGACTGGGGGAGTAATAATCTGTCATTCAGAGCCCCTAAATCAGAAGGGGTCCGCGTAAAAAGCGTTCATTTTAAAAGTTTGAGTGAAAAGTTGAGTTTTCAGAACACACTGTCCTGTCTGTCTGTGCATCAGTCCCTCTGCGGAGTCACTGCTGGCCCCCACATGTTTCTCTAACCTAAAAAACAGTTTACACAGCATCCACTGTCTGATAAACCAAATGATGTTAACACCTGTACTTGTTGCTATACACCGTCAAAATACTGTAGTGACCATGGGTTACAGCACGCTGTATCTTTCCAAGAGCTCCTCACAACACCACACGTCCCACTCAGCACTCAGCATGTGATGACAGAATATCTAAATTCCTTTAACAATAGCGATGACATACAGGTGTTATTGAGGTTAGTTCGTTTTCAGTCTATTTTTACTTACCTCAGAAAAACATTGGTGTGGTTGAGGTTGCCAACCTTTCTAGGTGTATCTTTTCTAAGGTGACAGGTTTGTTTTGCAGTAACTATTTATGGCATCTAAAGCTCTTCCAACAATTTTAATATCAAGGTGTGGTTGTAGACTGTTAAACAACACAGCAAATCATGTTTAGACCCATGCAAACCTTTCATTTAAGCAAAAGTGTTTAGGGGGAAAAAAAGCATGGCGGTACCCTGCAATTGTAAAATATGTGCTCTATTCAGTGTGCATATTTAGGATTCAGGAGTGGATTAGGGTTCCCAGGGCCGTCAAGCCTGACTGTGTCCATTTATTTACTGTCTCCAAAGAAACGGGAACGACAGATATGAGGCACTGTAGGATCTTGTCTCTTCTCACTCACCAGGCGTGGGAGGTTTTGTGAATGGCGAGCCAGATGCTGCAGTTTGCCATAATTGATAAGGATTTACATGGCTTGTCCACAGAGAAAGCCCCTGTATTAAGCACAGTGAAAAGCCATTGCTGTTTTCCTCTCCAGCTCTAACCGATTTGGCTTTTAATGTGTCTGCGTGGGATGTTGACGGCATGTTATAGATGCGTATCACAGTGCAGGTGAGATCAAAGACGCTTCCAGCTTTCTGGAATTTCCAGCTTTCTTTATCCCCCCCCCCCCCCCCCCCCCCCATAAAACCTTTTGTAGTGTTCCCAAAATACAAATGTGCCATAGAGCTAACACGAGAGGATATGAACCCCCCCTTAGCAGGTCTCAGCAAAGAGCTTCAGCAACACACTGTGCATGTTAGGGGGCTGTACATATTAAGGTAGCACATGGGTGACAGAGCTTGATCAAGATTGTAGCGATATGTGCCCGGATTTCCCTTATCGTGTGCAGGAAGGTGCACCAGTGCCACATTCAAACTAATGTTTGTATCTCTGCCATAGTCAGAATGGCGACGGCCTAATCCTCTGCTGATAAGATCTCTGTTTTCTTTTTTCTTTTTGCCGGCTAAAAGGTCTGTACCGTTGGTTCTGTCCTCTGTTTTTCTGTTTCCCTAAGTCAGACCACTGATTCTGTTCGAGGCCAGTAAGGTATAGTTTTGTCCGACTCTCTCTTCCCGGGCTGTTCCCACAGTGCACAGAGGTGGTGTTATGCTGCAGGATGCTCTTTGTTGCAGTTTAGGCCTGTCCTGACAGGTCCGCACTGCCTCTGCAGGCTGCTTTACGGTCCTGCTTTATGTTCTTCCAGTGGATGGGGGGGCGGAGGGGGGGTGAAGGCAGGAAAGGAGGTCGAGTTCCATAGATCTCTGCCTCAGTCTGTCTTTGTCCTGTTTCTATCTTAGATTGCACTCTCTCAGTTAAGACTGTCCAGACTTAATGTATTATCACGACCACAAAGCCACATTGGTTGATGCATGTCTTCCACGAAGCTTAATTCCTGTCTGTGAGTACAGCAAGTGTACATTAGGAGTCTCAGAGGCGACACCAGATTTTACTCTTGGCCACGCTGAAGCATGACGGCTACTTTTCATAAGCTACAGGTATTGCTACTCATTTTGAGCCTTGCGTTGCCTTGCTGTTTCATTAGAATCGTCTCGATTTGGAGGTTGATGTCTCGGAGAGCAGCATCTGGCATTAGAAGTTAAACTGAAATTTCATTTGAAAACCGCATGAGTTTTGTATCAGTCACCTATTGCAGCCTTTTGGCAATAGTACATTTTATAGAGGTAGAGGCACTGGAGTTATTTCTTTTATAAATCATCAGATCCTGTTTTGATTATGTTTGCTAACACATGTAAGGAACAAACTCCAGAGAGTACTTGGGATAGAAGACGTTCCCAGTTTCCCTCAGTGTATTCGAGTCATAAGACTTTGCTCCGGTACGCATCTCCCTCTGATCTATTAAACTGTGATCTCCCTGGAAGTATGCCCTGTCCTCTGAATGAACACGTTCATTGGAACACTGGCTGGGGTCTGGCCAGCACTATTTGGACAAATACAAGTGCAGAGGAATTTTGACTCTCTCCCCAGTCCAAAATGAAGCTTGCATTGTGACCAGCGGAGAAGTGCAAAGGCTTCTGGGATACCTTTGAACTTGAGAGGATTGCCGTCTGTCCTCCGGCCTCTGCTGAGAGAAGGAGTTTATCCTCCATCGGGCATTGTGCCCAATTAAAGGACATCATAAGAGCTCCACCTATTTTAGCTTCAAGCCATCTTGACTTTCTTTTCTTCCTCTTGCTGTATTTATTTGGTCTTTGTGCTTTGAAACATTGAATTGACCTTTGAGAGCTCCCTTGAATACATCAGCTATAATTAAGGCAGGCCAGGCAATTGACTGAACACCAGTTAACTCTGCACCACTTCACATTCTTTCCTCTCCCTTCTCAGTGTCCCACAAGGTACTGCATGCCTCCTCGTCTCTCTCCCCGAGCCTTCGACTGTCAGAGGCCGCTATCTGCATGTCCCCCCCCCCCCGGCTGGCCCTCAGCACGGCCGTTTGGGAACGAGGGATGGGAGGGCGGAGGGGGCGCTGAGGGAGATCATCAAAGTGTGTCCAGTTCCGAACGTGAGCTGGGGTGATTAAAAAACGGAGACTGTTTACACCGCACTTCCCATATGGGCCCTCTCCTCCCCCTCCCTCTAGATTTCCTGTCTATACTTCCTATCTCCCTGGTTGAGATAACAGCCAGTCCAGGGCTCCTCGGGGCTCCTCACTGCTTTACATTGTTGGAGGTGCTGCTGTGCATAGTTTTGCTTTTGTATATGTATAAAATAATATAATATGTTGAAAGGTTTCCTGATTTGTGTGCAGATGCCTGGAGCTATTTCATATCAACCCTCTGAACTCCTTGTGTGAGAACTCATAGATTAGATAGATTCAAATTGTTCGTTGTTGATGAAAAATGTTGAAAGGAAGCTCTTGACAGTAAAATGGCTGAATATAGGATTAGTGTGGATGACAAGTGCTGCATTTTCACATCAAACTTAGTGCTTTACTCTCACTCTTATAGTTTCTTGCATAGAAACCTCCATTTATTTGCTTGCTAATAAATCTGGCGCAACCTCCAGATATAAACTCACACATTGGATTCACCCGCTGAAGATGCTCATGTCTACAATACAGTAGCAGTGAGAATAGCTGTAGAGTGGAAGAGGCCTGCTCTGAGTTTTGCTGCGAGCCTCAGTTCACGTTCGCGGTGCTCATGTCTGGCGTGCAAACCTCTGCCATGTCCACTGGTATGGACACCATATGAGACCTCAACATAAACAGCAGTAGAATCACGTCCCCATCCGTCCTATCTGTCCTGCGGCGACACTGGCAGAAATATAAAAGGTATGAATGAAATCGCTATAAGCTCACAATTTCCCCCTGCTCTGCTTCAGCGCCTGTTAAAAAGAACGTGGGCTTCTCTGTGATTAACCGCTGGAAAGGAAAGCTATCCCGGGACAAACGTCAACTCCAGCCAGCCTATAACATAAGAAACATGCTCAGCGCATTTGATACAGAGATTATTCACATTCCTTTATGTGGCCAGCTCACACAGACCTGCTGTCAAGACGTGTTTGTCTCTTGTATTTCCATCAGTTCAGCCTGCCTGCTCTTGCTTTTTCGATGGTCTCCTTCCTCCAGTGATCTGAGACTACAATTCCATGTTGCCTCTGGCTCTTGCCTTGAACAGACCCCCACGTGTGTCCAACCTATCAGACAAGCTCTGGACTAATGGTTTCTCCTGAGCAGGGATCTGACAAAGCTGCAGCCTGCAGCACAGGAAGCAAGGGGCTAGTGCTGTCCTGTCCACCCTCTTCCACAAGAGATGGCTGTTGAGATGTTTCTTAGGGCACTGGGAAGAAGGGAGAGGCAGGTAGGGGAAACATGGCAAATCTCTTAATCCTGTCGGCCCCCTTCTTTTTAAGTCATTAGACCGGGTCTGGAATTCTTGAATGTTATACAACACATTCTTTTCTACTTTTCATAGCTCTCCTCATGCAAATAACAAGGCAAAGCGTCTGGTCCTTCAGTGTGCACTCTGCCACCATCACTGTTCCACTCATCCAGTCAGTCCCTCACACATTTGTGCAAAAGAGTCACATACTTCACTCCACGTTTTTTTTGTAGCACACCCATGTGGCGCATGCAATCACACACATGCTAAGTACACACACAATGCAGTATGGTAAAGGCATTACTACGGGACTTATCCTTGAGCCGGCCCACAGACAGGCTGAGTTGGAGAGGACGTAAGAGTAGAAAAGGGAGCATCAGAGCAGGAACAAGCAGCATTACCAAATCTCACATTAAAGTGAGGGCTTGTCCTCCTACGCCACTGTGTTTGTGTGTGTGTGTGTGTGTGTGTGTGTGTGGTTGTGCGTGCTCTCACATCCACACACTTCATTGATCTCAGGCGGAGGTGGCGGAAAAGCTTGAAATGGCGCACATATGCGTACACACATAAACACACACTTAAATGAAATGTTAATGATACAGTGTTTGCCTCGCTCTTCTTTTCGAGCACTTTTATTGTCTGTCCTCCGAGAAAAAAAACACCAGGGCGCTGAAGGAGTAGCAAATGTGCGCAGCTCTTTGAAGTTGTGCCATCATGTAGCCACGCATCCATTACAATAGAGAGGAGTGAGTCACCGCAGACTATAAAGGAGCACATGCACGCACTCGCACATACACACACGCGTTCATTTTCCTTCGATGGCAGCGTATCTGACATAGGGCCAGGCAGGGCCGGGGTGCTTTCAGGGCCAGTGGAATTCAATTATGTAAAATGTCCAGGGTTACACAGTCGAGAGTACCTTGGCATTTTTGCATTCACAGTGAGATGGGTATCTTGTGCGACCTTTCAGAATTTGTCCTGACAGTGCAGGTCAAGTGAAGCACCTGTCCTCAACCTTCCAGTTGAAACCGATCCACTGGGAGTACAGAGGAAAGCCTGCTGATCCATAGCGGGCGTGGCGGCCAAGCTATCCCTTCCCTGGGGATCAAGGCCACATTTATAGAGATTTACAGAGAACCGTGTTGCAACAGATGACAATTGCACCATGTGGCAGTAGAATTCATGTGCTACTGGTGGGAGAGTGACTGTGTCTGGTTTGTTTACTCCCCGAGGTGAAGGCTTGTGATCACTGGGGTGGATTGGCCAAAATGTGAATGAATAAAGTTTTCATTATTGTGTCATGCATATAACTATGCCTAACCTGCATGGGCTTACAAGACATTACTCATTATATATAAGCCAGACGCAGAATGCTGTGTAGACATTTTCAAACAATACTACAAAAATGTTTCACTTCAAATCAGATTTTCAGAACTTTGCTGCCTACAACAAACTTCATAAATCACTGACACAACTTGGACTGTAAAATGTAAGAGAACTTTTTGAACTTTGATTCAGGCTGAAGTATGTCAACAACTACAGGATGTGTGGCCATGAAATTGCTATGGACATTCACGGTTCCCAGAGGATGAATCCTGATGATTTTGGTGATCCTCTAGCTTTGTATCTAGCACCACCAGCAGGTCAGACTTTTCACTTATCCTGTGAAATAGCTCCACATCTAATAGACAGATTGGCACAAAAGCTTGCGTAGACATTCATGCTCCCCAGATGACGTATTCGAATGACTTTGGTGATCCCCTCACTTTTCCTCCAGTGCCATGAGGTTCACATTTGTGGTTTTGAATAAAATGTCTCAACAACTGGTAAGGGGTAGATTGCCATCATATTTGCTACAGACATTGTTTGCATGCTGACATGCTAAACTAAGATGATGAACATTGCAAACATTATACCTGCTTCCCACCAGCTTGTTAGCATTGCCTTTGTGAGCATGTTAGCATTCAATTCAAGCACAGCCTCATAGAGCTGCTAGCATGGCTGTAGATTCAAGGTCTTGTTTATCATCTGTACATCAGATATTCTTTTGTTTTTTCCAGCCATTTCATGGTTTATACAATCTCTTTTCCTCCTGAATAGTTTTGAGTCTGACAACCTCAATAGCCAGAGGAAGAATACCAGTTGTGCAACAAAAGATCTTTCTTGGCTTCTAGATAAGCAAGATGTAACGTACGATCAGGGCCAAACTTTTGTTTAGTATGCATGTATGCCTTTAATTTTGGTTCTGACAAAATATTTTTCTTTCACGCTTACTTTAATGGAGTTAACTTCTGCCCCGCCTGCAGTGGCAAGAGCAGCCCTTTCTGCTCCCGCTAACATCAAAGGCTCAGAAGCTTCTCTGCCGGTTTTCATTTCTCCGTTTGTCTCGCTCTGCTTTCTCCCACAGCGCTGCTTCAAATTCCTCCTCCTCACCTCCTCTCCCCTAACCAGCCCTCTCTTGTTTCTTGACAGCTCTTTAAAATGGTTGTAATTCATTGCATGTGCTTTAGTTTCAAGGACAAAAATGGCTACGTGCACTCAAAAGGCAGGAAGCGCTTTAGTTTGCTGAGAGGTTGGAGGAAAAGAGTCATCACCATACCACAGATAAATGCTCTCTGACAAACTCCCTCCCTCTCTCCGGCTCCCTGTGGCTCCTTCAGCCACTTTTTTTTTCTTTTTGTATGACTTTTGTGCTTGCTGCTTTGGCAAATACAGCAATAACACCTCCCAGCAAGGTAATTTCATACAAAGTTGCTCGGCTCCTGTACGAGACGCAGAAAACAAAACGTTGATGACAGATACACTTGCATCAGAGCAGCAGAGGGCTATTGTTAAAAGGCAGAGTCTGCAGTGAGCACAGTCTTCAAAGTGGAAGCACATTTTCTACTTTTCTGCTTGAACGCTTGGCTCAGCGATCCGCAAGAAGAGGAGCTTTCACCTGTGTGACGGTCTGATTCTTTATGTATGTGTGTACAAGCATGAGTGAGTCTTTGTGACTGTGTCCAGTGTGTGTGTGTGTGTGTGTGCGCGCACAGGAGGCGGAGCTCCCATACTGAGATCATTTACCAAACTCTATTAAGCGGGATCAAAGTGACTTAGATGTTTCAGTGCTGCATGACTACAAAAGCTATATTGTAACCCCAGATCCAGGGAGATAACACTACTGACAAAAAATGCTTTATGTGTCCAAAAGTCACATGGTCACTTCCAAACAACAAACAGCATGTCCCGCTTTTGACCTTCTTTTTTTTTTTTGCCTTCTCCTCAGAAAGGCTTCAGTGTTAGTTTCACTAATGGTCCTCATACTTCTCTGCTTCATGCAGAGTTTGATTTATTGAATTAGAAAAGCTGTTTACAAATGTCAAATTTTACTGTATACCCTCGATGACAAAGATGAAATCTGATTCCCTGAACTAAACGTGTTGAAATATTGGCTGTAAAATGGCCTTGCAGAACTGTAATACACACGATCACTCACACATGCCACATGCCACCCATCATGGTTGTATTAGTGTCAGTTGGTGCAGTGGTGTAGCCAGGTACACGTGTTTGTTCTCCTCAACGTGGGATATGCAGTAGCTGACAAGTAAAACCATAACAACTCGCTCAATACAATTTAGTTCTCCTAATTTCTATGGTGGTGATGATGACGTTGGTAATGTCTATTCCACAAATGTCAAATTCTATGGAACTTTGAAGATGATTTGGCAACGAGATACCATCACGTGTTAGCCGATATTGGGAGAGTAAAGACAGAAGGTGCCTGTGTTTCCTTGGGCTCAGTGTTGTAGGGCCTGGCTCATAGACTGAGTTGAAGTTGTAATCCTAAAGATTTCAGTCCGGGTTGATTTGTCAACGCCTGTGGTTACTGGTGGTAACAGAGAGTGCAGTTTAATACTACAGGTCCCAGAATTCTTGGAGCAGAAAACACCTGATGACCAGCTACCTTGTTAGCCATACACGAGAAGAGCAACTGGTGTATCTGTTTACAGTGCAGCCAAACAAACGCGTTATGAAGAGCATGCGTGACAAATGAATTGTGTTTCCTGTGACTGCTTCACAATAAAAGCCACCCCGTGTTTCGCCACTTCAGTGTTTTGGACGTAAACTAGCAGTTTGCATTAGCAATAACACAGTTCTGATATGGTGTTAAGAGAGTGAACAGTTAACAGTGTGGCTTCTATCAATGAGATATAATTACAAATAGCAATCCTGGATTACGTGCTTGCATCATTTCCTGTGAATCCCTTGTGCATAGGTAGGTAGTTCCCAGAGGAATGACGGACTCCGCCACAGATTCTAACTTTAAAGGCTGATGTATGACTGCATCTGTATCCCTTGGTAACTGTTTAACTTGCATAGTTAAGACTCATCACCCTGTGTTTTTTTAGAGAATGTTGTATTGTTCTCTAGGCAACAGGTAGTGTATCACAATATAAAACACTGTAAATGAAAATTTACTTTTACATTTACTTGTTTTTGCCCTCTGTAGCTGCTTGCCTGCTCCTAATGACTGCTGTGCGAGTGGGAGGTGAATGATTGCTCTCTGTGAACATGGCTAATCATCATACATCCAGTCACATGCCTGCCAGCATGATAGATGGCTGTTCTCTCAGTTGGACCAAATGAAAAGTGCATGCTTTTGAATCAGACAAAGGGTCAGTATGTCTGCCAGAAAAGTGTGTTTAACTGATGTGTGTCTCGGTTCACCTGCAGGGAGAGTTTTCTTCTTCCCCTTCAGGGAGTTTTTGTTGAAAATGACCACTCAGGACTGCAGAGACAATGTGAATCCCATGTGACTTGGTGAGAGAATTTGAATATGTCACATGGCCTCGGGCCCGACATGCACATATGCATATGCTCACGAGTACATTTCACACAGTTTTCCCGTCCTTTGCCTTCAGTACCACTTCTCAGCCTGCCTCTACTTGTTCATTCGCGTCCATGCTACACTGCAGCACGGTGGTCCTGATCCAAGTCACACAAATCCAGCAGGCTACATACGTTTTATCAGGGGCAGCAGAGTTGCTCATGTGCTGTATGTACAGTAAAAAGTTTTATGCACATCAGGTTTGAACGTGAAGACCTCTAATGAGCATTTAACGAGCATTTAGGAGGGCAAGTGCCAAAAAAGATGACTTGAGAGGCCAGCAGAGTCCCCGTCAAAGCTGGCAACTGATCTAATCACTGATTAAGTTGGGCTGTCCCAGGGAGGAGTAAAATACTGTTGAAATAAAATAAGTAATAAACGGAATGTTCGAAAAGTATCCAACTTCAAACTGACACTGTCCTAAAACATTCTATGATTGTGAAGGGCCAATCACAGAAACCACATAAGTAACCAAGGAATACGACCCCCCCCCCAAAAAAAAATTACTCCAATTACAAGATTGTGCAGGACTCTTCATAACAATGTTTTCAAAGGCTCTATAGCCACTGTAAGGCCATTTTTGAGCTCGATACTCGGTTGAATGCAAACTCTCGGACGCCTTCTTGAAGCGTGCGATAACAATGCTGCCATCAGCCGTTTATTAGTCTTAACCCAGGTGGAATAAGTGATTGAGCACAGCTATTCAGTGACCTTTTTGCACGCTCCAAAAACAACCAAACCCAAACCTGACTGTGCCTGGTGTACTGTCTAACAGCCCTCAGGAGAGGACCGCGTATCTAGGAGACCCTCTCCAATTGGCCATGACCTCCTGACTGGCTGCTCCTAATTAGAAGCAGTCCCTCACAGTGCCTCCCTCTCTTGTCCAAAGTAAATACCTTGGCACCCAGCAGGAATGCTGACAGTTTGCTGTTTAGGGTGCTCTGAGAGAGGCTTGGACAGTCACTGACTCCCCTCATGTTTAACCCTCTGGAGCATGGTGCAGCCAACACTAACAACTAACGCCAGGCAGCAACGGAAACACAAATGACTTCATTGTTGAGCTCAAAATATGCATTACTATCTTGGCTATTTCATGCCAGCATGCTGTGTTGGTTTTCCACTTGGAATGCGTTCAGATTATTCTCTTCAAATGGCCTTGACCACAGAGTGGGACTTTTGTAGGGAAGTGATAAAACCGGCTTGGGTTACATAAGCCGTGTATTTACATTTACTCCAACATTAGGCTTCCTGCAGCCTCCAAGTAAAAAAACAGATCCGCGCTGTTTCAATGTCAGCTGCCCTTGGTGCGCAGGGGTTCACTGGAATCAGGTGGGCGGATCAAAAGGCAGTCTGTATTTGAGAGAACAGGGCCATGATGTCTCATCAGGGCCGTTCACCTGATAACCCCCTCTGTGGGAGCCGCTCCAAAGCAGCAAAAAAAGTAGTACTTGACAGCTAACGAGGCATGTTTTTAGGGCTGTATGGAGTCATATGGGCTCCTTTTCTACTTTGAGATGGTCTGTTGGTGACTATAGCTGCCAAGCCTCATTCCCTCACAGCCTGCTATTTAAACCCCCAGATTGCTGTGCGGGAGTGGAGTGGAGCATGGTGTTGCTCTTTGTTCTGGGCCCTAGGTTAGGGTTAGCACAGCATCACACCACAGCAGCCCTGAAAGCCAGCTCTAAAGAGTAAAGCAGAGC